>NW_003852736.1:273633-329076 GCF_000181295.1 Otolemur garnettii
AAAAAAAAAAAAAAAGAATGTTGAAGGTGGGTGACCATGATCTTCTGGCTTGGAAGTTTTCATTTGGAAAGTCTGATGTCATCCTAGTGGCTCTGCCTCTGTAGGTCAGTTGACTCTTACTCTTGGCTGCTTGCAGAATTTTTTCTTTCATCTTGACTTGAACAGGTTCATTACAATGTGTCTTGGAGAGGCTCTGTTTGAGCTGACATGATCTGGGGTTCCAATATCCATCTGAAAGGAGTGTGTTGGGGTCTTTACTAAAACGTGGGAAGTTTTCATTTATGATAGTCTCCAGTAGGGCTTCCATTCCTTTGAGACAGTCTTTTTCACCTTCAGGAACCCATATTATTCATAAGTTTGAACGCTTCATGGAGTCTTGTATTTTTCTAAGTGCCTGTTCTGCTTTCTCTGTCTTCTTTTCTGCCTGTTTAACTACCCGGGTTAACTTGAAAACTTTATCCTCTAGCTCTGAGGTTCTTTTGTCTCTGTGGTATAACCTATTTTTGATACTTTCTACTGCATCTTTACATTCCCTGATTGTATCCTTCATTTCCTTAAGCTTCACAATATCCTTTCTATATTCTATGTATCTGTCATCCACCTTTTGGTTCTGTCTGTCCATTTTGTTGTCCATTCCTTTTGTTGTCTTTGTCATCCACTTCCCTTTCTGTCAAGTCCATTAATTCTTTATAGGTGGAGTCTTCTGCATTGGCTACTTCATGATCCCTTGGGGAAGTTCCTCTGTTTTGGTTTTCATGTTGCCTGAATTTTTCTGTTGGGTCCTCCTCATGTGTTTTTTCTTTTTCTTTACCTCTTTGTCCTCCTTTTTACATCTCATTGCCTTCTTGGTTTCATTTATTTATTTATTTATTTATTTTTACTGATACAAAGTCTCATTTTGTGGTCCTCAGTAGAGTACCCTGTCATCATAGCTTACAGCAACCTCCAACTCTTGGGATTAAGCAATTGCCTTGCCTCAGCCTCCCATGTAGCTGGGACTACAGGTGCCCGCCACAACTCCTGGCTTTTTTTTCTTTTTTTTTTTTTTTTTTGTAGAGATGGTGTCTCACTCTGGCTCTGGTTCAGGCTGGTCTTGAACCTCTTAGCTCAGAGCAATCCACCCATCTCGGCCTCCTAGAGTGCGAGGATTATAGGCAGAAGCCACCAGGCCTCCTTGGTTTCAAACAGAAGTCCTTGCTATTGATGACATTATGTTGCAATATGTTATAATTTCCACTGCTGTGGATCATATGCTATATCCACCTGGACACCAGGTGGTGCTGTTGCTTTTTTAGGAGACAGAGAGCACAACCAGCAATCTCTATGGTCTTTATTCCATGTTTAGTTGCCCTGTGGATCACCTGATTGATTCCTGAGCATTCAGACCATGCTGGCTTGGGATATTAAAACTCAAGAATTCTTCATGGGCAAGTTTCACAGTGCCCCCTGACTCTAGTTCCCACGGGGTGTGGGAGTCAGAGTCCCTCAGCCTCCCAAGCTTGCAGTTCTGATCCCAGCAGGAAGAATTAAGATGGTCATGTTTTAGGCCTCTTCTAAGACCTTCTCATGACCGTCCCACAATGGCAGCCCTCCTGGCCTCCAAGACCTTCATAATATGGCTGCCCTGCCAGCCACCAAGCCTATGGCAAATCTACTCCAACTGGCATTCAAATCTGGTTGCTGTATACTGTTCAAGTCTACCCATTCTTCCAAGCTTTCCACTCAATGTGTAGCTCCCCTGACAACTGAAAAGTGCAGAAAGTCTTCCTCCCATCCTGGACCTCTGTAGGGGGCCAGCTAATCCCAGCTGGTCACAATCACTTCCACTGCTCTGGATTATATGTTGTATCCAGCTCACCACCTCCTCAGTGTGCTCCCTTTGCTATTACTCTGGGGAAGGTCCCTGCGCCAGGTATGGCTGGGTTCTTTCTTTTCCACAGTTGTTCTAAAAGGGCTCAGCCAAAGGATCCTTCTGGCTTGCCATCTTGCTCCACCCCCATTCTTGTCTATTTTTGCTTTTGTTGTCTATGCTTTTGGTGTTATATCCAGGAAACCATTGTCAAGAGCATTGTAAAGAGTTATTTCCTCTGTGTTTTCTCCTAGGAGTTTTGATGTGTTAGCCACTGCATTTCAAGCTTTATTTTGAGTTGACTTTTGTGTATGGTCTAATATTAGCAGTCCAATTTTCTTCCTTTGCTTACATTTGGAAATAAACCTTTTCAACACTATTTATGGAAGCTCTGCCCAAACTTTGCCTTTTGCCAAATGAGACCTATTTCAGACTTCTGACCTCAATAGATGAAAGATTATAAATTGCATTATTTAAAGTGACTATATTTATGGCAATTTGGTATGGAAGGAATAGGAAACTAATACATTCAGCCAACCGGTATTTTGTAGTCATGCTCCCTCTGAGTTTGCTTGGATATTGATTATGTTTACTAATATTGAGTATTTTCACTGTCATTATGAACACTCAATTATAGTTTACTAAAATACTTAATATGCCTTAAAATAGACCTCCAGATAATTCTTTAAGTGCTTAAAAAGTCTTTTCTAAAGAAAGGGTTCATCATTGTAACAAAAAAAGATTTTATGCATGTAGATCTTCCAGATTCATGTGCTCATTGTTTTGTTGCCTACATAGTCTTCAACTTTGAAAAAGAATCAGTATCCAGGGTGGTGCCTGTGCCTCAAAGGAGTAGGGTGCTGGCCCCATATACCAGAGGTGGCAGGTTCAAACCCAACCCTGGCCCAAAAATAACTGCAAAAAAAAATTAGTATCCATAGTAGCTATTAATATCAGATGAGGGATGTTGTGCAGTGACACTCTACAAATTGTGCATTGCTAAATAAGACAGATGCTACCCAGAGCTGCCATTGTTTAAAAATGTACACTATGAAGGAACAATCTTTTTACATTGGGAATTACTTAGTTGTTGGTATATCTTGCTTTACAGTTCTAATTTCTTATACCTCTCTACTCTCATTTGTAAAATGGAAATAATAAAACATGCTGTAGGAATCTCAAATGGTTATTCTGAGGACAAAATGCAAAGGTAAACCTACTTTATCAATTACAAAGTAACATAAATGCATAGCCTTCTTGTACTACTTTCTTGATTCCTCAGATGTTCTTAAGACAATGGAGGGACTGAGCAACAGTATTTTTCAAATGCTTTCTTTAACACAAATGTAAGCACCATGGCTCATATTTTTGGAGACAAATGTGTGTTATTTCCCCTTCTGGAGATGCCCTGGTACAGCCCATGATCTAATCGCATTCCTTACTGCAAAGCACAATATATAGGCTCTCTGGGCACATGTGACTCTCCCTAATCTTTTTTTTTTTTTTTTTTTACTACAACAGTGTATTTGCAAAGCTCATGACAAAAAGTCCTCTCACATCTGTTAAGCTGAAGACAAATGGATACAGGAATGGCATGAAAACAATGGTGCCAGCTGTCTTCAGATATAGCTGAATCCCTACCTGACCCAAGGGCTTGAATTCTATCATTGATTCACTGTTCTGCCATCCATATGTCAATTTTGCTCTTCGCTTTATTGCATTTGTTATAAGCAAGTGATCTTATTTTTCCATATTAATGCTTAGGAAAGTGGGTATAGAGTAATGGAATAATTTATTCCAGATCAGTCATATTTTAAGTAGTATTTAAGATCTGAACATAGTTAACCTAACTTCTGGGTCTGAGCTCTAAACACTTATACTTTTGTTCCTAGTTACTATTTCTTCACTATATTATTTAGTTTTTATCCATGTGGATTAAGAGATGCTGCTCTAAACACAATGTTCATAGGGTTAGCAATTCTAGACACAAAGGAATGTCTTTTTCCCAATAGCTGCATCAAGAGTCCTAAAAAGGAAACTGATTGGCTCTACTGAGTCACTTGCCAATCCTATCCTAATCAATATGTATGTGATCTGTGTCTCTGTGAATAACATATTGAAGAAATAGCAACTAGCAACAAAAGTGCAGGTGCTTAGAACTCAGACTCTGGAGTGAGGTTGCCTGAGTTTAATTCCTGAATTTCATTGAAAGCTGAGTGATCTTGAAAAAATTATTCCATTACTCTTATGATCAGTTTCCTAATCGCTAATATAGTGACAATAAAAGCATACACTTCAGAGGATTTTAAGGATTAAATGAATTAATACATGTGAAGAACACAGGACAGTGCTTGTCACATAGTAAGTGGTAGTTATTGCTGTAACTTTAATGATATTCTTTGTAATTATTAGATGGCAAATACAGGTACATGAAATTCTGGCATTCTTCTGAGAATCAAGTGCAAAACTGCTTTTTTCTCTGAGCCTCTCATGTCTGAAAACCACTAGCAGTATAATCACTTAGTGGTAATTTTCCAGTTAGTAGAAATGGTACAACAAAGGTAAAACAGAGACTATATTTAATAAAAATGTATTGTACTGAGGTGATTGATACCCTGAATATACTGACTTAATTACTATGCTATATACATATAATAAAACTTCTCTTAAGCCAAATAAATTTGCACTAATAATAATAGTGATAAAATGAAATTTCCTTCTATCCAAAAGAAAACATTGAGAGACATACACAATATCACTAAAACATTTAATGCCTCTCCCACATCAAGTATTGTAAACAATAAAGCATTTGTCACAGATTAAAAAAAGGGAATAAATACATTTTTTCAAGGTAAAACAGAGTGAGAAAGCAAGAATGAGAAAGAGAGGGAGGGAGGGATGGAGGGAGGAAGAGAGAGAGATTTTCCCCTATTAGAGGTGTGGACACATAGGCTTCTGGCCCATAGGCCACATGAAGATTATATGGGGCCTGTTTTGCTCATCTCTGGTGTTGAATATTGCAAAAATTATGCAAAGTTCTATTGTTGTTGTTGAGCTTTTGTTCATGTCTGTATTTAATGTGTGGCTCAAGACAGTTCTTCTTTCTCTAATGTGTGGCAGAAAAAAGAAAGGTTGGGCACCCCTGCTGGAAATTGTGACATATAAATCTCAAGGGAAGAGAAGAGCTAGGAACTGGAATCAGTAGATCTGTCTGCCTACATCAATCACAGTGTCTTCAGATCTGCCTCTGGCTGTGATATTCTGACCTCTGCATAGTTATATTCCTCATGCTTCATGCTCTGATTTACTTCATGAAGCAAAGTCACTGTATTTCAGCAATTAAAACAGTCTCCCAAATCTGCAGCTGTGAGTTTCTGATGACTCCTGGTTTCCAGGCACTGCATGTTAATTTTATGGTAAATGTCAGTTTTCATCAGCTAAATGTGCTCATGATATAAAATGACTTGAAGATATGCAAATACGTTCTTACCAGATACTTCTAATTAGATGGCAGTCTTCAGTGGGAGATACTCCCTAATTAGTTCTGAGGTAATCAAGAGAAATTACACTTGATTATATGCTGTAAATTCACTTCAGGAAGATCAGCGGATGTATTGACAGCCACAGGACTTCAGGGAGACAGGCGTCCAGTTTTTCTATTTCAACTCTCTCTTCTCAGCTTCCTCAAATCATATTCCTTTTTATATTCATGCCATGTAGAAAGCCTTGGACCTTGCTTTGCATTATAAGTGGACCACCAACCAGGCTGAGAGCAAATGCCCCACAGTTCTAAAGGTACTCAACAATCAAGTCTCAAAGCAAACACATAGGTGTCAGTGGGCTTTAATCAGAAATCATTGAGAAGTATCACAAGTACAACGTTATGGTTAAAGAGAACTTGTCAATTAGTGGGGAAATGACAATGATGAGGTCTGGCTTGTTATGTATAAGAGAGAGGGCTACAATGTGATGAACTGAATTGAAATGGAAATCCCTTAGGAGTTACTCCCATGAGATTTAAGGCTATACATCTATATTTTATTAAGTAATATACACATAGATCATGAATACATTTATGCATATGTGGGATACAATGTGTTGATTTTTTTAATACAAGTTGGAGTGCTTACATCAAACTAATTAATATAACTTCTACCTCATTTACTTAATTATTGTATTAAGACATTTATGCTCTATACTTGTCAAATTTGACTTGAACCCTTGCAATATGCTCCACAGGTAAGTACACTTTTACCTGTCAGTCTTTTGAGGGTCATTTTTCATTAACAACTCTTAATTTGATTCATAATTGTTAAAATGTCCTATTCTTTAAATCTGACAGGGTTTCAGTTAAAAGCCACACCTCTGGACAGACAGTAAATAACTGTGGAATTTTGAAATTTAGTGAATAGTCCAAATGAGATTAGGTCTGTTTAGAGTTTTTGTCTCTGTGTATAGTTTTCCTAACTTACTTCTATTGTCATAATTAAGTCTCAGTTCAAGAAGGAAAGATATCCCCATACTGAATGAAATTTTCTAATTCTTATTTGTAGGTCTTAGTATGTTTTTTTACTTAAATGTTGAAACAACCACTACATTTTCTGCTATGATTGGTGAGGGGTGGGAGGATGGTGTTAAATATCTCTTTGGTATGGATGTCTACTAAAGTAGAACAGTTTCATCCATACTACAGTGTTCAATGCTTGAGTGATTTAAAAGGAATATGAAAGCTGTGCTCTTAGGCTGTGCTTGAGAGCTAGGCACTGTCTAATTAGCTGGATCACTACAACTGCAGCATGTGCTTTCATATCAAATAGTTTGGACTTCCTAACTCTGCTCAAATTTGTCAGAAATTGCACATCTACATTCTGTTTTCAGGACCTATAAATGGCTGTGTTCAAAAACAATTTAATTGTCATTGACTTATAGCCCCTTAAAGTGAGGAAAGTGTTCAAAATTCAATCCAAATTTTTGATCATGTAAAAGTATTCATACTTGAAATGTAACAATGAATTCCCCCAAGGGGCTAAGAGATGGTTCAAGTGAAATCTAAGATTAAACAAGAGATAGTAATAGGAAAGTTTATCTAAAGTTTATCTAATTTAATCTACATAAACAGCCAGAACAAAAATATTTTCAAGATTAAATCAGAAAGATTGTTGTGTAATAAATATGGAATGGAATTATCCCAAACTAATTTAAACTACCTATGTTTTACAGTTATTTATTTTTTGAATCAACCAGTATAATAAGTTGAAATCCTCTGATAATTCCAGTGTCATTGTTTCAATAGAAAACTTTAGAAACCAATGGATGACTAACAATTATTCTGTTTTCCATCCCCAGACCAGTAGGGATTGTTTTCTCATTTTCTTGGATCAATGTAATTGCCTTGCAGGTCAGTTAATTCACCAACAATATCTATCTTATACCCCAATATTATTGACTCGCATTTGCAGAGGATCATGTTGGGAAGGGGTCTGCAACTAACTTAGAGTATAGAGTTTCAACTGCCCTTGTAGCTCATAGGGAGAAAAGGCTAGAAGAGTTAGCTGTGTTAGTAGATAGGGGGCTGAGTTGTGTTGGTGGTAAAGAACTCTAAATATGGCCAGATAGGGTGCGTGCACCATAACAGGTGAAGTGAATTACAGGCTGTACTGTTTTTCATTGCACTGCAGCCTGTTGGGTATATAATACAAAATGGGATCAAGTGCTAATAAACAAAACAAATTACAAAATTTGTAAAATAATTGAAATGAAACTGTAGCATGCCATGAAGGCAGGAAGGCCCCTTCTGTGTAAAGTTATAGCTTCAACACCTCCACTCCATAGCTTAAGAATCAGGTGGATAAAATTATAAAAAGAGAAAATACAGGAGTTTCTAGGTGTTTTGTTTTTAATAGCTGCAATGCAGCAGGATCAATCTTGTTAGAATCAGAAAAGGATGCCAAGTGATCATTGGCTCAAAACAACCTCAAGTTGATCATGGACAGCATGGTTTAATTTTCTTCAAGTTCAGTTAATGTTGTCTTTGGAATTGGTATTTAAAATTTCTGAACAAAGAATACAATACTTCAAACAAAATATTTCTGTCTGATGTAATGTTTCCAGTTCTTGATCAAAATGCCTATCACATTTTTTTCAGCAATTGACCATAGAAAGCTTAAGGAATTTTGCAGTAGGCACCAAAGATAACAGTACAATAATGTATGCTGCTTGAATTGTGACAGAACACAGTAATGATCCCTTAGGGAAATGAGTGAAACAACACGTTCTTTTTTGACTAATGAGTTCTGAGCAAGCATCATTGCTCCTACAGATATAATCTTCTCTGTTAGTAAAATAGCTCTAAGAAATGAAAGCAGAAAATATTTGAAAACTTGTCCTACCTTTACCCAGCATTTCCAGTTTTATGATTTGCCTAATATATTTAATATCATGAGGTTTCAAAACTATATATATTACCAGTATATTACATTCTATCAATTCACTTTATCTCATAAAATAGAAAATTATGGGCTGTGTAAAATGGAAACTAGGTTGGGGCAAGGTAAGATTCAAACATAAAACAGTATACTAGAGTTCTCTAGAGAAACAGGAAATAGGTCATATACAGGTACATAGAAATTTATTATGAGGTATTAGCTCACATGATTATGAAAGCTGAGAAATCTTAGATTCTGCCATCTGTGAGCTGGAAGCCCAAGAAAGTTGATGGTTTAATTCCAGTCCAAAGCTAAACACCTGAGAACTAAGGGAAGGGTGCCCATGGTGTAAGTTCTGGTGAGCATAATCTGACATCCTAAAAACTGGGAGTGCTGGTATCCAACATCCAAAGGCGGAAGAGGATGGACATCCTAGTCCAAGCAAAATGAGCAAATTCACCCTTCCTATTCCTTTTTGTTCTATTCAGGCCCTCAACTGATTGGATGATGCTCACCCACAATGGTGAGGGTTATATTTACTCAATCTACCTACTCAAATGCTATTCTCTTCCTGAAACACTTTCCCAGACACAAACAGGAGCAAAATTTTGCCATCTATATGGGTATCCCTTAGCTCAGCCAAATTGTCCCATAAAATTAATCATTGCACCCAAGTCTCACAAATATCACGTTTACTTGTTTAAATATTTGGCAAAAATGTACTTGCTATTTCTTTAAAAGCCACTTGAATAGAACATTTAAAAAATCCATCAGATTTTTCCCCCTGGAAAAACAAAGCAAAATTATCCAGGTACTTGAACAGAATCATTAGTAAGGAGCCTGCATTAATAGTATAACTGAAGATGACAGGAATAACCTACTTTGTGCCTCCTCACGTGACAGTGGGTCCACTGGCTGATTTGTTGATATTGGGGTACATGAAGGAAACATTAACAGGGTCCCAAGGGGCTAAAACTGGTTCCACTGCCTGAGCAGTGCAGTAGACAACTGCTGACTGAGAGAAGTATCTCATAGTTTAAGAACATCTTTCTTGCTAACATCTCCTTTACTAACATCATTCTTTAGACCAATGTTTACCATTCACTGTTCCCTCATCCTTGTTGACTTGGTCCATGTAAATAAGGCTAAAGTAGGGCTGAAAATACCTCTCACCCACTGCTGTGTCATATGGCACCAGCGAGTCTATCCCAGAAGTCAGGACATAAAAAATGGAAATGGATAAAGAGTCACAAACAGCTGGTGGCGATGATGTTTTACTTGATTTTTCCTCATGCAATATGTTTGACATTCGATATGGACTTTTATTCTAGAAAGTCATATCGTTATTTCAGGGAATTTTCTACACTTGATCTTAGCTGAAAGGCCAACCAAGAAACCTTTCCCAAGATCAGGGAATTTTCTTATATTATTTTTAACTAATTATTTTCCCATGCATTCCCCTCCAGCTATTTTTTTTTTCCTTAGTGGGATATTTTCTGTAAAACAAATCTAACTTCATCATTTTTTATTATTTTTATTTCTTCTCTTCTCTGTAAAAGATCCTCAACTGTATGTTTCAACATTTAAAATTTTATTTTTCATAGAAGATTTTTTTAAAGTTCCAAATATTATTGTTTCTTAAATGCTCCTGGTTACATTGCATCCTATTTATCTTTGTTTATTGGATGAAATTTTCTACCATTTCAAGGATACTAGTTTTCTTCTGCCTCCTCCACTGTATGTTTTTTGACCCTTCCCCCCGGGGGTTATTTTTTTTTCTTTCAAGCTATCTCAGTTTCTTCATGAAGTTTTGGTACTTGCTTTAAAGGGATAATTTTAAAAATGTATTATAAACTCTCCATGCCCTGGTAGGCCTTTTAGACTGGTGGATCTAAATCATGAATGGAAATAATCACATATTTGATAGACCCTTGATTAACAGTATTTATACAAGTCATTTTTCTGGGAAGCATCAAGTTCCCTAAAATGGACTCCTCTTCCTATATTTTCACTAGGTGTTATAAAACAGCCTGTCCAGTTAGAAGAGCAAGCGGAGTCACATAGGGATAGATGCTTGGTATCTTACCATTCAGACATGCACTTTACATGCTTGATTTTATTCAGGAGCTCCTCATCAGCTTTATTTATACTTGGTTATCCAAGCTCTGATTTTCTCAAGTTAAATTTCACCAGAAAAAAAAAAAAAGCTTATCTTCTATGAGAGTAAGGAAGTAAAAATTAGACTTCGAGGAATCAGGAGTACTCAGGAGGTCGGTTTCATTGTTTCTTTTTCTTACTATGGTAAAATACACATCTTAGTCTACTCCTGATGCTGTAACAAAGTATCTCAGATTGGATAACTGTAAATAACTGAAATTCATATATTGCTCATAATTCTAGAGACTGGGAGGTCCAAGATCAAGGGACCAGTGGATTCAGTGTCTTGTGAAGGTTCACTTCCTGCTATTATGATGGTGCCTTGTTGCTGTGCCCTTACATGGTGGGACATAGAAGGCCAAAAAGGACTAGGGCACCCCATTCAAGTTATAGGAGCACTAGTCCTATTTGTGAGAATAGAGTATTTGTGACTTAAACACTTCCAAAGGTTCCATCTCTTAATATCATCACACTGGTTATCAGGTTGCGACATACAGCTTTTGGAGTGACGTCGGGGTCCCTTCGTGGATGCCACTTATCAGTGCCCAGGACTGGTTGGTCTCTGGCTTATCTAGGTTCCAGATGCAGACCACTAAGCTACCTTGCTCAGGAACAATTGCTTTTAGGTGCTTGAGGGCTATTTACTTTAGCTGACAGGAGAGAGAGAGTCTTTGAGAGAGCAAAGCATTCTTCTTAGAAAGATAGATCTTAGTCTTTAGCAGAGCTTAGTGATCTTCAGCAGAGAGACACCGTGCTGGTTTTCTGCAGGTAAGAGAGGAGACAGTCAGAGTAAGCGGGTCTGTGATAGAATGTGCACACTCCCGACTGGCTTCTCCTCCAGCCTATTATAAGGCTGATTTTGTGCCTCTCAACACCACAGGTGGAGAGACTGCCAATTCACCAATGCTCTCATCTTGCGAGCTCTCTCATGTTTGTTGGAGAGCTAAATCCCACTCCATGCCCTTTTCACCAAGGTGTTCCATTATTGAGCTATACAGATATTTCTTATAACTCTCACTCCTAGCCATAGGCTATACGGGCTGCTACAGAGGGACACATACATTCAAACCACAGCAACATGTAACATAAATTCTATCATTTGAACTATGTTAAAGTGAATAATTTAGTGTGATTTAAGGCATTTTCATTGTTATGCAACTGCCACCACTAGCACATTCACTTGCCTAAAAGGAACCCCAAACCGATTAAGCAATCACTGCCATTGTCCTCTTCTCCCAGCCCCTAATAATCATTAATCTGTTGTCTGTCTCTACAAATTTGCCCCTATTCAATATTTCACATAAATGGGATAATATAATATGTGGCCTCATATATCATCTGATATATCTCTTTTAGGATAATGTTTTCAAGGTTCATACATGTTGTAGCATGTATCAGTACTACATTTAGTTTTGTGGCTGATTATTCTTTGTCATATGTACACACCACATATTGTTTATCCATTCATCAGCTGATGAGCATTTGTGTTGTTTCCACCTTTGCCTATTGCAAATACTGCTGCCACAAATATTCTTGTACATATTTTTATTTTAGCCCTTGTTTTCATATAGTTAGGTTATATGTACTCAGAAGTGGAGTTAGGATCATGTGGAGCAGGATCATGTGGTAATTCTGTGTTTAACATTTTGAGGAATCTCCAAATTATTTTCCATAGTGCTTGTACCATTTTCTATTCCCACCATCAAGGGGACATCCTTGTCAACATTTGTTACTTTTTCTTAAAAAAATTTATAACCACTTAATGGATATGAAGTGATGTCTTGTGGTTTTGATTGTACTTCGCTGATAACTAATCATGTTGAATATCCTGACATGTGCTTATTTGACATTTGTATATATTCTTTGGAAAAATTTCTGTTCAATTGGGCAGTACCTGTGGCTCAGTGAATAGGGCGCTGGCCCTATATACTGAGGGTGGCGGGTTCAAACCCGGCCCTGGCCAAACTGTAGCAAAAAATAGCTGAGCGTTGTGGCCGGTGCCTGTAGTCCCAGCTACTTGGGAGGCTGAAGCAAGAGAATTGCCTAAACCCAGGAGGTGGAGGTTGCTGTGGGCTGTGATGCCATGGCACTCTACCAAAGGTGACAAAGTGAGACTCTGTCTCTTAAAAAAAAAAAAAAAATTCTGTTCAATTTATTTGTCCATTTTTTCATTGAGTAATGTGTTGCTATTGAGTTTTGTTGAGTTATTTGTATGTTATATAGATTAGTCCCTTATCAGATATATAATTTTTGAACATTTTCTCTTATTTTGTGTGTTATCTTTTAACTCTCTGGACACACGTAGTGTTCTTTGACACACAAATTTTTGTAATTTTAATTAGATCCATTTATTGATTTTTTTTATTTCATTGCTTGTACTTTTTCTGTCATATCTAAAGAATCATTGCCAAATCCAAGGTCATGAGCATTTCCCTAAGTTTTCTTTAATGAGATTTTTTTTATCACTTTAGCTCTTATATTTAGGTCTTACTCATTTTGAATTAATTTTTATAGGTGGTATGAGGTAAGGGCTCAATTGCATTCTTTTACATGTGGAGATCCAGTTGTCTTAAAAACATTTGTGGAAGAGAATATTTTTTGCCCAATCGTCTTGGCATTCTACTGGAAAATAAATAAAACATAAATGTATAGATTTATTTTAGGATTTTGAATTCTACCACATGATTCCTTATATCTGTCCTTACGTCAATACTACACTCTTTTAAGCCTTGTAGTAATCTTTGAAATCAGGAAGCATGAGTCCCTTAAATTTATTCTTCTGTTTGATTATTCAGGGTCCTTTGCAATATGATATACATTTGAGGATTGGATCTTCCATTTTAAAACAATGCCACTGGCATTATGGTAAGAAGTGCCTTCATCCTGTGGGTCTAAAGATATTACTACACATCTATCAAACTGGCTAAAATCCAAATTACTAACACCAAATATTCATGAAGATATGGACCAGTAAGAACTCTCATTCATTGCTGGTGAGAATGCAAAATAGTATAGCCACTTTGGAAGACATTTTGGTGTTTTATTTATTTATTTTTTCTTTTTTGCAGTTTTTAGCTGGGGCCGGGTTTTGAACCTGCCACCCCCAGTATATGGGGTTGGTACCCTACTCCTTGAGCCACAGGCACCACCCAGTTTGGTAGTTTTAGAGAAAATTAAATAATATATATTTTTTACCATATAGCTAGAAATTGTGTTTCTTTACATTCGCCCAAGTGATTTAAAAATTTATGTCTACAAAACAATGCCTGTGAATATTTATAGCAGCAGTATACATAATAGTCAAAACTTGGAAGTAATAAAGATATTCTTCAATAAGTGAATAAACTATGGTACATTTATACAGTGGAATATTAGTCAATGATTAAAAGTTGTGAAAGGACATGGAGGACCCTTAAATGCATATTGCTAAGTGAACTAAGCCAAACGATAAAGAATATATACTATATGACTAACTATATGATACTCTGGGAAAGGCAAAACTATGATGACAGTAAAAAGTTTAAGGGTTGCCAGGGATTAGAGTGGGAGCAAGGGATGAGTAGGTGAACCACAGGGTACATTTAGGGCAGTGAGTTTTTTCTGCTCTGTGAAACTACTATGACGGATACATGTAATTACAGTTTCAAAACCCACAGAATTTACAGCACAAAGAGTGAGCCGTAATGTAAACTATGGATTAAATTAACAATAATGGTTTATCAGTTCTAACAATGAACCACACTATTGTATGATGCTCATAACAGGGGAAACTGAGGGCAATGTGAGAAGAGTTCTGGGAACTTTCTGCTCAATTTTTCTGTAAAGCTGGAACTGTTCAAAAGAATAACGTCTTTAAATTCACCTTAAGAAAAAGTGGGTGGGCTGTTTCTGTGGCCTTGCATAGCCAGATGAGCGCTGAGCCAGCATCCAGGAGCCAGAGCTCAGGTAAGTGTTCGCACCACCATCAGTCCTGGAAGCCTGAAGTGCCTGCATCTTGTCACTTCTCCATTTGCACATGCACTTCCACTGATACCGGGAGGCAGCACACCCAGAACATCTAGCTGACACAGTTCATGTGCCCAGGCAGGGAAGGCTTCCACAAGACCTTTCTGTGCTTCTGAGCCACTGTTCATCTACCTGTACAGGATCAAGGCAGTGGGCTACAATGTAGGGGGTACTTACACAGGGGAGTGTTGATCTATAGGAACTTGAGAATGAGCACTGTGGTTGTAATGGAAGCACATCTAAAACCTAGGGGTGTGAGGTGCCTTGACAGGTCAATTAATTTCCCCAAGTCCATATAGCCAACAAGCAACTTAATGTTGTGAGACTCAGTCTGGCCCTGTTTTCTTTGCCTTTACAGTCATCAAGAGCTCCACGTTGTCTTCCCACTAAGTTCTGCCAGGAATGCCAAATGGATATCCCAGTTTCTGGCAATGCAGAGCTCTGAGGAGTCAGGCTTTGTCCTCAACATTGTACATGTATTAACGAATTTCATCCCCATAGTAGCATTATGGAAAGTCATCTCCACTGGAGACAACTTAAAAGTTTTACATTAAAAGAAATTTGGCTAATGCCCCCACAGTTCTATTAAATAAGGACTCAAAAACTTTGCCTGTTTCAAAAAAAAAAAAAATTGCCTGTCTCTAACTTACACAAATTTTTCTCAGACTGTATAGTAGGTAGAAAAGAAAGATGGTTGATGATCACATTAACTGCTGATGGACACGCCAGTTTTTCCCAGGACATAAACTGTACTTGAAATAGTCATGCTTTTGAACAAATCTTTTATTCACTAGAAAAAAAAAAAACTGAGGCTATTGTGAAGGAAGACAAGTAATTTCATGTAACAATGATGCACCATGGCTATCTTTATAGTATGTATGTGACCATTCAAAATATAAACACATGTATAGCATAATCTGTGTAGCAGTCTAAGAAAATTGGATACATGTACTAAAGACAGAGAATAGAGATCCAATGTGTGAATTATTGGTATGTCTGGGAGTGAATGGATCATAGCTGTTTTCACTAGAGTAGCATGGAGGTGATCAAGGGCCTAAAGACCTTGGTGAGGACAGCTTGATGAGGAGGGTGATGAGAGAACCATGCCAGCTTTTGTCTCTGTGGCTCAGTTTTTCTACCCAGAGTTGGAAATACCTCTACCTTTTCTTTCCATCACATGTGGTTGTTGGCTATAAAAGGCATTTGGGGTGTGGTTTCTTTTAACTGTTGCATTAATCTTGTGGAAAGTAAGACCACATACTCAGGATTTAAAAGCAGGTGTGGTTTATAAAGAACTATGTTGCAACATCAGCACACCAGATTCTTAATTCATCCAAATCATAGCAAATTATATTAAAACCAAAGACCATATCCAAGAATTGCCTTGAGGTCAGCAGCGAAGTCCAGGAATCATGCCCTCAGGCATGAAGGGAAGACCTCACTGTGACTCAGCAAGACAGTGATGCACTGGCAGGTGAAAATGGCCGCTGACATTATACTTTCAATGGCATGATGATTTCTGCTCAGTACAACCTTAACTCTATTCTTGCCACTGATAGTTTTAGTTTCCCTCATAGCTCCTGACAGAGCACAGTGTTTCAACGAAGGACTAGTTTCTTCAGCAATGTTTGTTAAACAGCCAGGCCACTCTCTGCTTCTCCTGGATAAGTCTCCAGCTACCTCTGAGAGAGACAGAGGAGAGAGAGAGAGAGAAAGAGAGAGAGGTTGTAGACACTGAAATTTTCTTGGATTCCAAGACTACACTAAACCAGTGTCAGCCAATGAATAAAATATCCTAGGAGATCATGGGGCTTAGAAATTGAGGTGGCTTCCAGAGCCTGTCATCAAGGGTGTTATCAGAAATACTTCACAACAAATATGATACAAGCAATGTCCAACTGATAGAGCTGGGGAAGGGCACCTTAGGAGGCTAGTGTATGAGGCACTGAGTCTGTAGATACTGGGCTCTGGGGAAGGGGTGAGTGTGGACCGGGGGAGGCACCTCCAGAGCACATGGGTGGCCAGAGCAGCCTTAGTTTCTTAACCAGTGTGTGGTGTGCCAGAGTAAAGGAGCTGCCCTGCATTCATCCAGAGTTCCCCCTGGTCCCACAAATTCCAGGTCATCAGCAACTTCTATGCACATTGGTGTGGCTTAGGGGAAAGCATTCTCCACTGTGAGGCTGGATGAGCAGGCTGCTGGCTTCATTGTGAGAAGGAAAGGTTCTCAGAATGAAGAGGTTTTAAGAAATGAGTTTCCCCCATGAGGAGATGAATTAGAAAAAGGCACCTTCTCACAGTGAAAAACATACTGTGTTTAAGGAGAGTGAACTGGAAGAGCTCCTATCCCACCCTGTGAAAAGTATTTCCCCTGTGAGAAGAGAGCTCAGAAAGAATTGTCCCCCTGGCAGAAATGACATGTTGGAGAGAGGGCCATGACCTAGATTTTGGTGTCCCCACAGCTCCATGGCTGGGAACTTTGTGCACTCTACCTGGTTGTGCTCCTCAAAGTTATCCCAATCTGTTTCCTCAACTTACTCCTTTCTTTGTGAGCACCACACCCCCACACTGATTAAACACATTAACAAGTTTGGAGTTTACACTCATGAAAATTGTCTCTTATCTGTTTTCATTTATTTTAACTTCGGCAACTTTAACAGAACACAGTAACATAGTGAGAGAGATAGCTGGCTAAATAGATGGCTCTGTGGAGAACAAGGTGCTCCTTTCTGATGTCAGGTCCTCAACCTTGAACCCAAGGCAGCCCCTCCATTCCCAGAGCAGAAGGAGAAGCAGCCAGGATTGTGGTAGCTACAAGCCATCTGCTAGCATCCTGCAGGTTGGTGTGCAGGGATCACTTCCAGGATGAAGAGGATAATTCATTGTCCACGACCCATTGATTTCCTGGCCATGGCAGCAGAAATTGTCAATAAGGTGCCACTTGCAGCAAGGGATGTTTTGTTACCCACTTTTTTTTTGTCTACTGAAACTCAATTTTTAAGGCTTCCAGACAGTCCATGATGACTTTTAGTCACTATGACTTTGGCCTGGATTTGGGTCATTGACATGGTTCCCATGTTACTCATCTAATATTACAGAGTGTAACCATTGGGCATATTTATACCACAGTATATATCTCAGACAATTACAGTGTCTGCGGATATAGGACCTCTGCTTTCAGGGTTTTCAGAGACATATATTATGAGAGAAACCTATGACAGCCTCTGGGCAAGACAGCAAGAGATTGGTTTCCCACTATTTCAGCAGTGTCTGGCAGGTCATCTTACACCTTGCAAAGCAGATCAGTCTCTTGCAGGTGAAATGTTTTATGACATTGTGACTATAAATCATCTATCTTGGAGGCAGATTTGAAATTCTCCTGAGGCATTATAGAGCAGCACTACAATTCTTTTTGACTTGGGTGATGGGGGCATTGCATTGCGAGCATCAAAGACACATCAGGCTTTCCCCAAATAGTAGAAAGGCAGGAATACTGAGGCAGGCAGAGCTGTGAATAAGTAGGTTTCTTCCTAGTCACTTCACTGCCCTGAAGTGGTGAAATTCCTGTTAACTGCCCTGTTCACATCCCCTGACCAGTTACTTCTCTGCACTGATGCCCCTCCTATTTGCCCCATTCACATGCACTGTGCATTACTCCACTGCACTTACTTCATCCTCTTTGCCTTGTTTGCATCTCTTGTGCAGTAAAGTTAGGTACAAAATGTCTTCTGTTTGTATCCACAAAACATTCTTCCCAGTTACACCACTGCATGGAAGAATTAGGACCCTTTATATTTGCACCATTCACATTCCCCTGTTCAGTTATCCCACTGCACTGCTGGTTTTGCACATGTTCACATCCCCTTTCTGGTTATGCCGCTGTGCTGATGGTGAAGGGCTCCTCCTCTTTCCTCCCTTCACACACCCTGCCCACCAATACCAATGCACTAGTAGTGTTAGAAGACTCCTGATGGTCCTGTTCACATCTCCTCCCCAGGTACACCATTGCAGTGATGGGTCAGGACCCTTTGTCCTGTTCATCCTTCAGCCCAATCCTCTACTTTTCCACACCCACACAGATGTTCCATTGTGCCACTCCAGTGATGGAGAAGGGCTTTCATTGTTGCTTTGTTAGCATACATGGGTCAGTGATAATCTTGAACCTATGGTGGGCATATTATCTTGGCAACTGTGAACCTCCTGTTAAGTTACACCATTGAGGTGCCAACACAGAGATCTTTCTTTCTGCCCTGTTCTCACTTTGTATCACTTACTTGACTGTAGCAGTGGTGTGAGGAATTTCTTCTTTGCCCCCTTCTCATTCACTTTTCATTTGCACCACCATGATAGAGATACAAGGGTCTTGTCTTTTGTACCATTTACACTTCATTCCCAGATATACAGTGCACTGATGATACAGTTTTCTCTTCTTTCCCCATCCACTTAGATAACTATGCAGGTATATGGGGCTGCCCCTCTTGTGAAAGTCCATATGCACTCCTGTTACAACACTGTGCTCATAGTTTGATGATACTTTTAACTGTCTTCTTCACAATCTGTGCCCAGTTACCCCTATGCACTAATATTTTGGAGTCCCTATTATTTGTCCAGTTCAAGCCAACTAAACAGCTAATCTACTGTACTCATGGTGAGGACATTTTTTCCTTTACCATGTCCACATCACCTTTCCAGTTACACCCTCACACAGATGAGGAAGGCCTCCAGCCCTTGATCCTGTTCTACTCCCCCATATAATTCCTCCAGCAGGTACAGCTATACAGAGTTTGTCTATGCTACTTTCATATCATTTACAACCAAATTGATGATGTGGAGCTGCTCCCATTTGAGGATTTAACATGTGCATAAACAAATCACTCCACTGATGGTGTGAAGCTCCTCCTGTTAGTCTCCATTTTAAAGAGCTGCCTAGGTAACCACTGTATTGATGTGAGGTACCTCTCTTCTTTGCCTTATTTGTAGAGGCTGAGCAATTAAGTTCACGAGCTCATCCTAGCAAAAGTGCTATGTACCTCATTGCTGAATCACTATTCCAAGGGAAGCACTCTGAAGGTGACAATAGTTATATTCAGCAATGAGGTACATAGCACTTTTGCTAGGACTAGTTTGCAAACTTAATTGTCAGACCCTGCACAAACAACATCTCTGATAGCCAGTCCAGAAAGAGAGCTCCAAAAGTGCTTTGAATGGGGGCCTAGGGCTGGTGTCAGTACAGAGCTTCCCAAGGGAACTACCTTGAAGGTGACCGTGATACTCAGCAATGAGGTGTGCAGCACTTTTTCAAGGATGAGTTCACAAACTTAATTGTCTGACCTCGTATACCATGCCCAGTTCCACCATGGTCCTGATACTGATGGGACTTCTAAGTTTCCTCTTTCACATCTCCGGACAACTTTGACTACTGCACTCATGATGTGGGGTTGCTCATCTCTGTCCCATTCAGATTTCCTTTTAACTTATACCATTGATAATAAGGATGAGTTATTAGTGTAAAGACTCTTTCTGTTGCCTATTCACCTCCACTTCCAAGGAAACCACTGTTCCTATGGTGTGACTTTGCCGTTTGCACCATTCACATCACCTCTCTAGTCACACTATCTAACCAATGGTGTAGGGATACGCTTTTGTAAAGATTGAGTACCACATCCAATTACGTCACTGACTGATGGTGAAAGTCTCCTTCTGTTGGACCAGTTTACACTCTGTCCAGATAGCATCTCACTCATAATGAGGGGTTCCTTTTTGTCCCTTCATACTCTCAATCCCCATGTACTCAATCACAGTGATGATGTACGGCTGCTCTTCTCTGCATAACTCATTTACCCTTTCCAGTTAGTTAGTTGAGTGTGGGGATGTTCCTCTCTGTCCTGTTTCTATCCTGTGTCTAGTAGCACTGGTGGTGTATTATTCTTTCTCTTTGTCCATTCACATCTCCAGCCAGATACACCACAGCACAAACAGTGTCTGGAACTCCTCTTTAACTCATTCAAATCTCACGTCCAGTTGCAACACTGTAATGCAGGGGTGGGGCTCCTCTTCCTTGCCCCTTGCGTGTCTCCCATCTACTTAAGCCACTGTAATGATGATGTAGGCTGCTCCTTCTCATGCCACCTGTGTCCCCTTCCCAGTTACACCACTACACCGATGGTGTGGGGGATGCTTTTCTTTGCCCTGTTTTCTCTCCCTACCAAGGCACAGCAGAGCCTGGGTAGTTGGAGGATATTCCTCTTTGATCTGTCCACATCCAGTGTCTGGTTGCTGCACTGCACTGATGTTTTGAGGTTTTTCTCTTGGCCTCACTCACATGACCTGTCCAGCTACATCCCCCACTGATGGTACAGAGCTGATCACCACCCATGCCCCAGTTCTACTGTTGCTGATCATTGAATGCTCCTCCTCTGTGCTTCATTCACATATACCCAATACAGATGGTACATGGTCCTTCCTTTTTCTTTCCTTCCTTCCTTCCCTCCTTTCCTCTTTCTTTCTTTCTCTCATGTTGTATGAGATACACGAAGACTGCATCTTTTTGCCTTACTACATTCTCCATCCACTTCCATTATGGTACTGATGATAAGGGCTCCTCTTCTTTGCGCTATTCACACCACACAGGTCTGTTACTCCACTGATGATGTAGGGATCCTTCCATTTGCTATTTTAACATAGACTGTCCACTTAGACCACTTCCCCAAAGATTTGGGACTGCACCTTTCGTTCAAGTCACACACTTTTTCAGGTATACCACTATAGTGATGGTGTGGGGATCCTCCTCCTTGCCCTGTTCACATCCTTGTCCTGGTAACTACAGCACTGATAATGTAGAGCTTTTTCAGCTTACAGCTTTTACTTCCCCTATGCACTTATACCATGACATTCCTGCTGTGGAGCTCCTCCATTTCACACAGTTTATGTCCCTTCTCTGGGTTACTGATACAGTGATGGTTTGCACTGTTCACCTCCCCTGTCCGCTTCTAGCATGGCAGGAATGATGCTGGGCTTCTCTCCACACTGTTCCTCTCCCTCCCACATAGAACTCTACATTGATGGTGTGGAGGATGTGTTTCGGTGCTGTATGCACATCCCCATCCCACCTACAGCTCTACACCGTTCCTACACTCCTCTTTTTTCTCTTTAATTTTGTGTCCAGTTATATAACCATTCTGATGGAGTAGAGCTCTTGTTCTGTTTCTCATGCTTAAGCCTGCTTAAGCCACTACCCTGATGATGTGATGCTTTTCTTTGAAATGTTCTTTTCCCTCTTCCAGTGATGCAGCTGCATTGATGGTGCTGGGATTTCCTGTTTGACCTGTTCACCACCCCTGCCCAGGAAGCCACTGGAAAGACAGTTCAGGGTTCCTCTCTTCACCCTATCCACGTTCCTTGGCTGGTTACATAAGTGCACTGAAGGTATGGGTCTTCCTATTTGCTGCATTGACAGCCACTGTCCAGGTAATTGCTGTACTAATGGTATGAGGGTCATCCTCTTTGACCCTCTCACGTTCCCTTGCCCAGGTAACCACCGTACTCATGGAGTGGAGTTCCTTCTCTTTGTCCAATTCACATCCTCTATCCAGTTGCAGCCCTACACCAGTGGTGGCACATGGCCCTGTTCACATGTCCTTTCCTGTTATAACACTGTGCTGATGGGCTGGGGCTTCTCTTGTGTTCACCTTGTGGTCTAGTTCCACCCCCACTTGGACTTTTTCTCTTTCTGTTGGTCATGTTCTGTTCCTTTACCCCACTACACTGATGGTGCGGGGTTTCTCTCTGATCTGTTCTCACTCTGTCTCCAGTTACAATTTTCCACCTCATGTGACTGGGTCCTCTTCTTTGCCTTCTTCTCATCTAGCTATGATATACCACTGTCCCGGTGGGGTGGGGTTCCTTCTCTATGCCCTGTTCATACCCTGTCTAGAGACATAGTTCCACTGAGGCTGTAGGGTTCTGAGTTTTACCCTTTCCACATTCCCTGGTCAATTATAGGACTGAGTTTATAGATTTAGTCTTTTCTTCTTTACTTTACTCACATCCCCTGCCCAGTTACCCTGCTGTACTGATGGGGCAGAGCTTCTCCTATTTGCCCTGTAAGTTTCGCTCATCCAATTATTCCCCTGCAGTGATGTTTTGTGGCCCACCTCTTCACATTGTCACCTCCTCCCCCAAGTTGCACTGGCACTGATGCTCCCCAGGCCTCTCTTGCTTCATCACAGCTTCAGTGCAGACATGAGCTGCAGTGGCTGTGCAGCGTCTGCCTCCTCAGACCTGTTGCAAAGTTACAGCAGTTACACCCTATGAAGTTACTGCAGTGCACTCATGAGCTGGCCTCATCCTCTTTGTCTTGGTCACCGTGGGTCTGTGACAGAATTGCAGTGACAGAATGGATGTGCTCACCTCTGCTCAGCTTTCCTCCTCTGGCCCAACACACCATGCATTGAGAATCTTTCTACTTACTCCATTCCCACAACCACATAGATGATGTGGGGCTGCCTTGGATCAAACTCCCATTTAAGTTTCCATTTAATGAGTCCCTGACAACGTCAGGTCACTCCCTTGTCCACGTCCTACACTAAAGTGACAGTGACCTTTCTCTTTGGCCCTCTTGTGCCCAGTCCATGCACACCACGGTAATGATGGTGGGAGGACTCTTTCCCACCCTCTGCTCATTCAGATCTGTTGTGCATTTACACCATGGTACTGGTGGCACTGTCCTTGACCCTGCTCACTTTGCCAACCCAGGTACAGCACTGCACTGGTGCTTTAGTATGTTGCTTCTTGTCCTGTTCACATCCCTTGCCATGTAACCACCGTGGTAGTGGTGCAGTGTTCCTCCCCTTTGCCCCATTCACATAACCCTTCTGAGCTACAGCACTGGACTGATGCTTTGGGGCTTCTCTTTGCCCCCACTCATGTGTCCTGTCTAGTTTCATTTCAGTACCAATGATGTACAGATTCTTGCATTTTCTCTGTTCACATACCCTGTGGAGTTTCACTGCTGAACTCTTGAGATAGAACTCCCTCTCTCTGCTTGATTCACATTGGCTGCATGCTTGTAGCACTAAATTGATAAATAGATGGTTTCAGGCCTTATTCTATTTGCTCTGATTATATATCCTATCTAGTTATACCTAGAGCTATTCCTCTTGACTCTGTTGGCATGCTCTGTCTATATCCTGTACTGATGGGGGAGAGGGTTCTTATCCTTGTACCATTCATGTCCCTTGCCATTTACACCCCTGTACTGATAGTGCTGGGCTTCTTTTCTTTGCTGTGATCGTATTCCCAGTCCAGAGTCACCAGGGTAGTGATGGTGCTCCTTCCTGTACACATTTTTCATCCAGGAACTGATGATGCAGGTTTTCTCCTTTCTGCACCAACCCCATAAAGTTTTGGGGTTCTCATCTCTGCCCTTTTAGAAAGGTTGTGTGACTCTTCCTCTTGGCCCTTTCCCCACCCAGTTCCCAGTTAAGCCACTGCTCTCTTAGATCAGGTATGCTGCTCTATTCTCAGTCACTGTTACTGTCCCATCACTCTGATGGTGCAGAGTTCCTCATCTTTGCCTGTCCTCATTCCTTAGCTAGTTACTACACTGCGGTGATAGTCCTAGGGCTGCTACTTATTGGCCAGGTCCCTTTTTCCCTGCCAAGTTCCCTAAAGATTGGGGAGAGGCCTAAATTTCTTATCATTTTCACTTCCCTTGTCCAGTTACACCACTGCATTTAGTCTTAGGTTTTTCCTCTCTGCCTTGTCCACATGCCCTGTCTAGATACACCACTGCACTTATAGAGCTCTTCTTCCTCTATTAACCACATTCACATTCTCTGTCCAGTTGCTCTAATGAACCAATGGTGTGAGACAATTTTTCTTTGTGCTTTTCGTACTTCCTGACACCACTGCAGCAATGCAGTAGGCCTTGTCTTCATTGCCTTGTTCACATTTCCTCTTTGGTTATACCATTGCACTCTCTTTTTGCCCTGCTCACATTCTGCCAGTTTAGGGAAGGACTCTGCTGCAGATGTAAAGTTGGAGAATATAGTCAGTTTAGAACAGGAAATGATGGGAATTGCAGGAGTGGAGGGAGAATCAGATCTAGCAGAGGATGTGGTGGGTTATGACACAGAAGGAGGTGCTGGAATACAGGGCAAAGCCAGGTAGGCAAGGTCAAAACTAGCCATCCATGGAGCATCAGTGGAGAATCCACCTAGCATAAGGGGACTTGAATGAAGGTGAAAGCGTACATGATGTAATAAAAACAGGGCAATAGCCAGTAAAAAGCACAGGGGTACCGAGTATACACTCTGAAGGAAGATATTGCAGGAGGTTTATAATTTGCATTTGTCTGGTGATTAGGGACCATGAACATTTTTTTTTGTATATTCATTAGCTATTTGTCCATCTTCTTCAGAGGTTTTGTTCATGTCTTTTGCCAGTGATAGATGGGATGGTTTGCTCTTTTTGTTCATTAATTTGAGTTCTCTGTATATTTTAGTTATCAGGCCTTTGTCATATTTGTAACATAAAAATATCTTTTACAATCTACATGTTGTTGATTTGTTTTAATTGTTGTGTCCTTACCTGTGCAGAAGCTTTTCAGCTTAATTAAGTCACATTTGTTTTATTTTAGTTGTTGCAATTGTCACTGAAGTCTTCTTCATAAAATCTTTCCAAGGCTAACATCATGAAGAAATTTTCTCATACTTTCTTTTATTTCTTTTCTTTTCTTTCTTTCTTTTTTTTTTTTTTTTTGAGACAAAGTCTCAAAGGCCCTTGGTAGAGTGCTATGGCGTCACAGCTCACAGCAACCTCAAACTCTTGGGCTTAAGTGATTCTCTTGCCTCAGCCTCCCAACTAGCTGAGACTACAGGTGCCCACCACAATGCCTGGCTTCTTTTTATTTTTTTGAGAAACTCAAGCTGTCATGGCATTATAGCTCACAGCAACCTCCAACTTCTGGGCTCAAGCAATTCTCCTGCCTCTACCTCCCAAGTAGCTGGGACTACAGGTGCCCACCACAATGCCCAACTTTTTTTTTTTTTTGGTTGCAGCCATAACTGCTGTTTGGTGGGCCCAGGCTGGGTTCGAAACTGCTAGCTCAGGTGTATGTGGCTGGTGCCTTAGCCACCTGAGCTACTGGCGCTGAGCCATGCCTGGCTATTTTTTCAATGCAGTTGTCATTATTGTTTAACCAGCCAGGGCTGGGTTCGATCTCACCAGCCTGGGTGTATGTGACTGGCACCATAACCACTATGTTCGGGTGCCGAGGCTTTTTCCCACACTTTCTTCTAAGATTTTCATCATTTCATGTCTTAGATTCACATCTTTCATCCATCTTCAGTCAATTTTTGTAAGTGGTGAAAGGTGCAGATCCAGTTTTAGTCTTTTACATGTGATTATCC
This sequence comes from Otolemur garnettii, assembly GCF_000181295.1. Taxonomy (NCBI): domain Eukaryota; kingdom Metazoa; phylum Chordata; class Mammalia; order Primates; family Galagidae; genus Otolemur; species Otolemur garnettii. Next base: position 299,478 of record NW_003852736.1, read on the forward strand.
AGTTATCCCAGAACCATTTTTGAATAGAGATTCTCTTCCCCAGTGTATACTTTTGTTGGGTTTATGAAAGATCAGATGGCTATGAGAGACTGGTTTCATCTCTTGCCTTTCTATTCTGTTCCATGTGTCTAAGTCTCTATTTTTATGCCAATACTATGCTATTTTGATCACTGTGGGTTGTGGGCTTGTAACATAACCTAAAATCTGGTAGAGTGATGCCTTTCGCTTTGTTTTTATTACAAAGAACAGCCTTGGCTATAGGGCTTTTCCTGGTTCAATACAAAATGAAGAATTACATTGTCCCTAATCATCAGAGATATGCAAATCAAAACCAACCTGAGATAGCACCTAAACCAGTGAGAATAGCCTGCATTGCAAAGTCTCAAAGTTGAAGACGTTGGCACGGATGTGGAGAGGAGGGGACACTTTTATACTGTTGGTGGGGTTTCAACCTAATACAGCCTTTTTGGATATAAGTATGGGGAATCCTCAAAGAACTCAAATTAGACTTTCCATTTGATTCCACAATCCCATTACTAGGTGTCTACCCAGAAGGAAAGATATCAATTTATCATAAGAACATTTGCACTAGATTATTTATCACAGCTCAATTTACAATTGCCAATATGTGGAAACAACCTAAATTCTCATCAACCCAGGAATGGATAACAAACTGTGGTTTAAGTATACCATGGAATACTATTGAGCCATATGGATATTTTACATCTTTTGTGTTAATCTGGATGCAGTTGAAGCACATTCTTCTTAGTAAAGTATAACAAGAATGGAAAAGCAAGCATGCAATGTACTCAATTCTAATATGAAGCCAGTGGATGAACTAATACACACATACACAAGAGAAAAAGTCAATTCAATTCCAGTTTGGGGAAGGGAATAGAGGGAGCGAGGAGAAGAGAGGAGGGCAGAGGATTGGTGTGCTCCCACTGAATGGACACATTGTAAGGGTATATGACACATCTCCTGGGTGTGAGACACAAGTACAAGAGGGTTTCTACCTAATAAATGCAAACAGTATAATCTAGTTGTTTGTACCCTCATATTAATCTGAAATAAAAAAAGGTGAAATAAAGAAAAGGGCCTGGAGGGAGGGGCATGGATATAGCGTGCAGTTCCTTCTGCAGGTGGGGGAGGAAATGACAGAGGATGCATGATTGGAAGGTGCATATAATCTAGAGGGAGGATAGGAATGAAGTGCATATATGGTGCATTTAACCTATGAGAGGATTTGACAGGATGTTTACAGCAAGAGACACACAATTGCAGGAGAAACCAGCCTAATGAATGACTACAAAAGGTACATGGGTGGGGAAAGCCTCAAGATTAGGATAAGAAAAGTAGGAAGCAGAACCTTCAGTCCAGGGAGAACTGGCAGGTAGTTTGTGTTTTTAGGATGCATCATCCCAGGAGAGGACATAGTAAAGGACACATGGGCAGGACTGGCAAGAAGTGAATGGGTGAAAAGTGCATTTTGTCTAGGCTAGGATATAGCAGAAGGTGCATTGGTATAGGATGAAGCCAGCCAAGAAAAGGACCTACAAAAAACTGCATGATGGAGAAAGTCTCCGGCCTAGAATAGTATTAGCAGTAGGTACATGGAGGAAAGAGCATTCAAAGGGGAGACCTGGCAGGTGGTACACAGCTGAGCCAACCCAGGGGAAGACAATAGAAGTGCACTGATGCAAGTTCAGTGAACCTAGTAGAACCCCGTAGGAAGTGAAGGGGTGGACGGTGCAACCAGCCTAGGGGAGGATCCCACAAGAAGTCCAAGGGGGAAAAAAGCATCCACTCCAGAGGAGGGCCCTACAGGAAGTGCATGGTGGGGGGATAATCTGGTCTAGGGGTGGCCCAAATGAAAATGCATGGTTAAAAAAGTATGAAGTCTAGAAGAGAATAGGCAGAAAGTTCTTGGAGGCTCTTGTGGGTGGTACATGGGCACAGAGTGCAGCTGGTATATGGAAAGACACCTTAGGATGTGCATCTCTTTGTACAAGGGGCAATGACATTCTTAGAGGACACAGCTGGAAGCACATGATTAGAGCAGGCAGCCAGGCTGGGGTAGGTCTTAGGAGGGTGAGCAAAGGTGGATGGTAGAGTCAGTCTAGAGAAAGATTCAGTAGTAATAAGTGCATGTGGAGGAAATATCCTGCCTAAGGAAAAAAGTTACAGGAGATACTTGAGTGAGGGTGGTAGTCAGCATAAATGGGGATAAATCTTGAGTTGTGTGGACACAAGGTGAACATAGCAGATGATGCAACAGTGAGCATAATGATGGAAGTAATATCCAGCAGAGAGGAGAACTCAGCATGCAGTGTATGTGTGTAGTCTGCCACCAGCATAGAGGAATTAGTGATGTGAAATACATGGTTTGAGAGAGCTTCCAGCCTTTTTGGAGTACAAGGAGTATAAAAGGGGTAATCCTTTTTCTCTTCATCCAAAGGGTCATGGCTAACACCCAAATAACAATGCCAGGTTAAAAGAGAAAAACATAACAAATTTATTTGATTGTAGTTTTTCATGACATGGAAGCCTTCAGAATGAAGACCCACAGATATGGGGGAAGTTATCCATTTTTATGCTTTGGTTCAATGAAGAAAGGAAAGCCATGTAGAACTGTGATTGGACAAAAAGGATCTGATCTAATGCTAATAGACTGAGGAGGGAAACTCAGCGAGGCCTATCTTGATTCTTCTTGGTCTTTCTGTGTAGCATTTCTTTCTCCTGGGTATGAAGCAGGACCCTTTCAGATTCTTACAACCTACAACTAAACAATGTAGGTCAGAGACTTTCTTATGGCCGATCTTAACACAGAAAGGCAGAGTAATATTTTTTAATCCAAGTAATATTTTTAGGCTTTGTGTTTCTGCCTTGAGGAAAAAGAATTCTAGTTCCTATTGCAGGCCTCAGGGGATAATGAGAGACAACAGACGAGGGGGCAGAGATGAACTTTTGCTTCTGATGCCTTTGTTTTGTGATATCATTATCCAAGTCCCAACATGAATTATTGGCAGGACTTGGGCAGGTGGAGAAGTCATTCAACTTAATGTGCCACATGAAGGTGGCACATGGTTGGAAGGAGCAGCAAGCTTAATATAGAGCCCATCAGGCAGGTCCTGTGCGGAGATTTCAGCCAGCATTGTGGAGGGAGAGAGGAAGTACATGGTTGTAAGGCACATCATTTCTCCTCAGCAGGAGGTACATGAATTGAAGTTTTAGAATTCCAAGGGAAGAATATAGCAGAAGGTGCCAGAAAGTGGGCTGCAGTCAGGATAAGGGAGTACCTGGTAGTTAGGTATGTGAATGCATGCCATAGCAAGTCTGGAGAAGATGCAGTGGGAAGTTCCATGAGTGAATGGAACTTTCATTTAAGAGAAGACTCATCAGGAGGTGCATGGGTAGAGGAAACAACCAGCCCTAGAGGAGGAATCTGTAGGTGGTACATGGTTGGAGGGAACAAAGAGCTTAATAGAAGAAGATGTATGGAACTTGCAAGCCAGCCTAGGGGAGCATCTAGCAGGAAATAAACTTGTTGAGGGCATATCTAGCCTCAGGGAGGATGCAGCAGAATGTGTATATAGATGGTGGGTGCAAATATCTGAGGGGAGAACATGGCAGGATGTGCATTGTTGCAGAGTGTAGTCAGTCTAGACAGTTTGCAGTAGATACATGGGCAAAGATACATGGTTCACCTAGGGAGGAACTAGCAGGAGATTCATGGGTTCATGGTGAAGCAAGCCAAGAGAAGAACTTTGCAAGAAATGCATGAGTTGAGAGACACTTAGGCCAAGAATAGGACCTGCAGGAGGTAAATGGAAAGAAGAACATGAGTGTATGGTCCAATCATCTGAGGACAGGACATGACAGGAGATACATGGGTGCAGGTGTATGGGTGGAGAGTAAAGGTAGCCTAGCGGGACATGGAAAGAGATTCCTGAGGGAATTGTGCAACATGCATCAGGGAGGACTCAGCAGGAAGTTTGTGAGTACACAGCATCCAGCCTAGGTAGGAAAGGATAAGACAGGAGGGTGCAGGAGGAGCATGGTGCAGATGGCCTAGGTTAGAACTTTGCTGGTTGTTCATAGATAAGTGTACAGTCTAGGGAGATAAAGACAGGAATTTAATTTCAAGTTAAAACCAGTCTAAGGGAGGACATACTAGAACTTGCTTTGTCACAGAGTGGTGGAAGTCTTTAGGAGGACTTAGAAAGAGTGCTAGAGTGGAAGAAAAGGACTCAGTAGGGCATGCAAAGGTGGAGGTTACATTTAGACTAGAGGACGTTACAGTAAGTGCTGAAGTGGAAGGAATATCATTTCCAAGGAGAGAAGCACAGCAGACACATGTGTGGAGGTTGCAGCTACATTAAAGATTATGGCTGAAGGTGCCTGTGAATAAAGAGCTTCCAGACCAGGAGACTATTTGGCAGTAATTTTATGGATCAAAGTTGCAGTGAGCTTTAGGGAGAATGCTTCAGGAAGTAGATGTGTGAAAGGAACAGCCCAGCCATGTTATTGTAGGACTGAGCAGGAGGTTCAAGTGGATGGTGGAGAGATCATCTAGCCAGGAGGTGCGTGGTGAGGGTTGCAGTCAAACTAGGCATCATCCTAGATGAGAATGACACAGGTGGTACATTGTTCAGGGAGACTGGCATCCCTGAGAAGTGGTGGAAAACACATTAGGCCTAGAAAGAATGGGAAGGATGTACATGGGAAAAGGAAGAATTTATTCAAGTTAAATCCTAACAGGTGGTTCATGGGTATAGGTTGCAGCCTCTGTGCATGGGTAGGTGGTGAATGGGTGTATGGGGGAATATTAAGGTATGCATTAGTAGATGATGCAACCAGACTTGGTGGGTGAGACCTGTCTGTGAGTGTTTTTTCTGGAGACAGCATGCAGGCTAGGGAGGTTTCAGCAGGCTGCACAGACCTGTATGGCCAGATGAAGGGAGGACCCAGCTGTCAATTCATAGGTGGAAGTAGAAAACTGCCTAGGAAAAGAATCACAGGAAATGCACTGGTGGAGGTTTGAGGGGGCCATAAGGAGTTTACTACAAGAGATGCATGGGTGGAGGGTACAAAGGACCTAGCTGATAATTTGATGGGAATATATAGGTGGGCAGGGGTGTCACTGTACAGGGAGGGGGATACTCAGCAGGTGATGAAAAATTAAAGAGAATGTCAGGCTTAGTGGCTCACACCTATAATCCTTGCACTCTAGGAGGTCAAGGTGGGTGAATGGCTTGAGCTCAGAAGTTAGAGACCACCTTGAACAAGAACAAGACTCCTCTACTAAAAATAGAAAAGAAAAATTAGCCTGGCATTGTGGTGGGCACCTGTAGTCCCAGGTACTTGGGAGGCTGAAGCAAGAGGATCACTTGAGCCCAAAAGTCTGAGGTTGCTGTGAACTATGAAACCACAGTACTCCACCCAGGGTGACAGAATGAGACTGCGTCTAAAGAAAAAAAAATTTAAGAGAAGGATAGTCAGCCAAGAGGACAGTACATAGTTAGGCATGAAATCTACAGAAGGATTGGCAGAGTATTTTTTTTAACTTTATTTATTTTTTGTTGTTGTTGCAGTTTGGTCAGGGCTGGGTTTGAACTCACCACCCTTGGTATATGGGGCTGATACCCTACTCACTGAGCCACAGGCACCACTCCCAGGATTGGCAGAGTATTCATGGTTACAAAGATTATTCAAAGTAGAGGAAGTCCTAGAAGGTGGTGCCTAAGTAAAGTGTACAGCCAGCCTAGGGACGGTTACAAGTGATCACATTGGTGCCAAAAGTCCAGAGGAGGAGCTAGTAGGAAGTTCATGGGGAAAGACCATTCAACCCAGGGGAGGATATAGCAGTAGAGAGGTGGCGGGGTTGGGGGGAGGGATTCTGCCAGCCTAGGTGAGGAAATAACAGGAGATACACGGTTGGAAACTACAGCCAACCTAGCAGATGATGGCAGCGAAATGTGTGGGAGGAGGAATCATCCAGCCAATGAGTTGGCCCTACAGGAGTTAGATAGGAGGAAGGAATATGCAGCCTGTGGGAAGGTGTGGCAGTTAGGTATATGGTGGAGACTGCAGCCAGCCTGGGTGAAGAATAAGCAAAAATGAATGGTAGAGAAAGTTGTAGGCCTAGAATTGAACCAGAAGAAGGCACACATAAGAAAAGCATATTTGGTCAAAGGGCAGACTTAATAGGTGGTGCATGGGCATAGGGTGGTGCAGCCAAATTAATGGAAGTCCAAGGGAAAGATACATTGGTGCAGGACACAGTGAGCCTAAATCAGAGCTTGGCAGATGATTAAATGTTAACCTATGGTAGGTTCCAGCAAGTTCACTGGCAGAACTTGTGCAGTAGGCTTGGTGGAGGTGCACACACAAGTTGCAAGGAAGAGGTATTATCTACACAAAGGGAAGACTGAATGGGAGGTGTATAGGTGGGAACAGGCTTAGAAGAGGACCAGAAAGAAGTGTGTGGAAAGAGGAATCATTCAACAGAGGGGAGTCAGAGTAGTGGTATGTTGGTGCAGATTGCTGCAAGCATATGCAAGTACATATTAGGATGTGAGTTAGTGTAAGGAGCACAGGGAAGCACTTGCATGGGCGGAGGAAGCATTCAGCTTAAGTGTGACTCAGCACTCTGCAATCAGTCAGAGGGAGCAGCCAAACAAGGAATAACTCAGTGTGGGATACATAGATGGACTGTGTTGTCAGTTTAAGATAGCATACACCAAAATATTCAGGGGTAGAAAGTGCAGCCATCCTAGGGGAACAGTTGGCAAAAATTAAATATGTGAAAAGACCAGCCAGCCTAATGGTGAAAAGACTCTTCTCCCCTGGGTTGAATGTTCTTAGGACTCACACAGGTGGAGTGAGCATAAAATAATGCTTAAAAGAGGACTCAGAAAGAGGTGCAAATAGGTGAAGAGTGCAACCAGCAGAGAGCATTAACAAACAAGAAATGCATGGGAGGAGGGAGCATCTAACTTAGGGGAGGATGAGGGAAGAGGTGCATATGTGGAAGATATAGGCATTCTGGTGGAGGACTGGAAAAGAGGTCCATGGTTGCAGGGAGCATTCAGCCATGTGTAGACTTCATAGTTGGTACAAGAATGGAAGGTGACCCATCCTGTGGATGTGTCCTGAAGGATTTGTATTAGTGGAGGGTGCAGCCACTGTAGGAATAACTAGCCAGAAAGTGCACAGATATATGGTACATCTATCTGGACAGGACTAGGTCAGAATTTCATGTATGAAGGGAGAGTTCAAAATGGCAGGGAGTATCAATCCCTGATGGGATCTGGCAGAAGGTATATCTGAGAAGGTAATATCCAGTCTTTGCCAGGATTAAGTTAAGTTAAGTTAAGTTAAGACTCAGTAGGAATTGCATGGTTAGAGGGTTTAGTTAGCATAGGGAAAGATTGTCAGTGTTTGGGTAACTCATGCAGTCATCCAAGGGCCAGACATGATAGGAAATGTGCAAGTACAGCAGGCAGAAAGCTTAAGGGAGGATCCAGCAGAAAGTGAGTAGAGAGGACATCTATCCTAGGAAAAGACTCTGGCAAAGATTCATTAGTGGATAGTGCAAACAGCCTAGGAGAGGACCCAGCAAAAAGTACACAAGTAAATGGAGTGCCAGTCTAAAAGGGGACTTATCAGAAGGCACTCTAGTTTAGTGGGAGCCAGCTTAGGGAAAGACATGGCATTTGGTGTATGGATGGAGAGATTATTCATCATAGAGGGAGATCCAATAGAAGATGCATGGGTGAAGGGTGCAGGCCACCAAAGCAAAGTCATGGTGGGAAATGCATGAATGGGGGGTGCATCTAGCCCAGTGGAAGATACAGCAGTAAGTGCATAGGTGTAGAAAGCATCTAGGCTAGAGTACTGAGGGTCCAGCAAATGTTTGGAATCCATCCAAACCTGTGCACTAAAAAACTTGACAAACTCTAGCATGACTTCTAGTAGATTAAAACCCTGTCCCTAGAATGACCTCAGCCCTCCCATGATATGCCTGACTGACAAAGCTCAATGGTACCAGAAGAATTTACTGTTTATTCCTGAAAAAACATGGTAACAGGCCTCTAAACACCTCTCAGACCAGTTATTTTAGAAGTCTTTGGGTTATAAATCTTTTCTGTGTTCTTTGAGATGAAAATTTGCCACCCAAAATATTTTATCTAGGATCTGAGAGCTGTGCCTTGGAAATGTGGAGTTCTTAGCAGGAGGTGTAAAGTTAAAGGCTATAGCCAGCTTAAGAGAGATGCTGGTAGGAGGATCTCTTCCTAAAAGAGATAACATTCGTCCTAAAAGAGAATGTGGCAAGAGGTTCAGAGAGCAGTTAACCTAGGAGAGGACTTGACAAGAGAAGTGAGGATATTGTAAGAAGTATAAAGATGGATGGTGTCTCATATTTGAGAAAGGACATGAGAGGGGCTGCGTTGATGTAGGGTGCATCCAGCTTATGCAAGGATACAGTCTATTAGTGCATGCATATGGGGAGCACCCAGTCCAAAGCAGGACCTGACAGAAGGTACGTGGAAAAAGGGAGCATTCAACCTAAACAAAGCCAGGAAGGTGGTACATGTGTGCAGGGTGCAACCAAGCCAAGGAGAGAACTCAGCAAGAAGTGCCTAGAAACAGATAATATAAGGTCTGGAAGTGCAATGGCAGGAGTTTCATGTGAGGAGGAAACATTTTGCCTACTAGAATACTGGCAGGTAGTGCATGGGCATGGAGTTCTGACAATTTCAGAGTGCATGGCATGAGGCTGCAGCCAGCCTAGGGTCAGACATATTAAAGTGGATATGCTTGTAGGGTACAGTCTGCCTAGATGATGACCTAACAGGAAAAGCTTCAGTGGAGGGAGCATTCATCTGGGCAAGGACTCCTCAAGAATTAGGTGCATGGAGGGAGCATTCAGCTCAGTGTAGATATGGATGGTGGCGTGTGGATGCAGGGTGTAGGTATGCTATAGGAGAATATACTAGGAGATACTTCAGTGCAGGGTATAATCAGTCTCTGGTAAGATCTATAATAAAGTGCATGTATGGAGGGTGTAGCCAGTTAGAGAAGGTTTCAGCAGGAAGTGAAGAGGTGGAGAGTACAAGCAAGTTGGGAAATGAATTGATTCAGGCTGCTGGCACCTGATGGAAGATAGGCAGAAGGTGCATTGGTGGAAGGTGTAGCGAGTCTAGGGAAGGACGTGCTAGGAATTGCATTGGTGGATGCTGCAGCCAGTTTATGGAGGTGCAGGAGTGGAAGGGGCTGCCAGCTATGGGAAGTACATATCACTAGTTTTATCACTGCAAAATACAGCGCCAGTCTAGGGGATTACAAAAGTGGATGTATGGGCGGAGAGAGCATTCAGCTTAGTGCAGAATGTGGCAGAAGATACACGGGAGTAGGGAGTAGCATTAACCCTATGGTATACGTGTCATGGGCTTCATGGGTGCATCCACACTAGCAAAAGATAGTGTGGGGAGGGTATATGTGAACAATTCAGGGCTAGGCAGGTGTTAAGGTAACATCCAGCATAGTGGAGTGTATATTATTTAGAGTCTGTGTGTAAGTTTATGCATAGGGTAGAAATAAACAGGAAGTACATGGACAAATCTAGAATTCCACAAGGCTGGCTGTATGCTACACGCATATACTTCCTGTTGAGTCCTCACTGAGGCTGACTGACCCACCACTAATATACTTTTCACCAGGTTTTCCCCTCAGTTCCATGCTCCCTGAACCTAGGCACTATGTGGCATGTCCAGACTGAGCAGCTGAACACTACAGTCATAGCCCTTGTGTCAGGTCCTCCTCTAGGCTGAATGCTTCCTCCCTAATAGTTATTCACAGAGGCTGGTTGCTTCTTCCACCCTTGCATTTTTCAACTTGTATTTTCTTATGCTATATACTCCTTCCACCAATGCTATATCTTACTAGTCCCCCCCGCCAAGCTGACTGCACTGCCACCCACGCATTTCCTGATGAGTGCTCCTCACCCAGACAGGCTGCAGCCTCCTCTCATATTCTTCTTGCTGGGTCTTATCCTCGGCGACCTAATCTGTAATGCAGCTTCTCTCAAATCCTCCCATAGGCAGGAATTTCCCCTCCACCCATGTGTCTCCAAAGCCCTCAACCTAAGCTGGATGCTCCCTCAAACCATACACCTCTGACAATTTCTACCTGAGACTATGTGCTTCTTTTGCACGTTTCAACAAAGTCCTAGAAAAACCTGGTTGCTCTCTCCACCCATGTACCTACAACCATGTCCATTCCTAGGCTGGCTATACTTTCCACCTGTGTACCACTTGCTGTATCCTACCTGAAGCTGGGTGCACCATCTAATAACGCAATTTTCCTTTTGATTGGATATTTCTATTTATGTATTTCCTACCAGGGACTCTTCTCAGGCAGTTCCTGCTATATCCTTGCTTAATCTGGCTTCTGTTTCTATAGTGCACTCCAAATGGGTAAACATTGACCCATACACTTATTTCAGCGTTCTATTCTAGATTGGATGATTTGTATAACCATGCACCTCTTACTAGGTTCTTTGTAATAACCTATTGCTGAATCCCCCTAATGACAAGTCATCCCTTCTACCCATGTACTTCCTGATAAATCATCCCTTATACTTTATAATTGCTCCACTTATATACTTTTTTGTCTAACCCTACTGGAGGATGGCTACACTTTCCAATTAGGCACTTTCTGTCATGTAAAATGTTTACTGCATGCACTTTGTACCTTGTACTTTTGGTTGGTCCTGTCCTAAGGTGGGTTCACATAACATATGGGGGTGGGGGGGAGAGAGAGAGAGAGAGAGAAAGGAGATTTTAAGGAATTGACTCACGTGATTGTGAAGGCTTGGTAAATTCACAATCTGGTAAAGCAGAGCAGCAGGACAGAGACTCAGGGAAGAGCTGCATTTCGTGTCCGAACTTGCTGAACTTGCTTGGGGAGCTTAGTCTTTGTTTTATTAAGGCTTTCAACTGATTGGATGAAGCCTGTCCATATTATGGAGGATAATCTGTTTTCTCAAAATCCACCAATTTAAATGTTAATCTCATCCTGCAAAACAATTTTAAAGAAATATTGAGAATAATGTTTGAGCTAATCTCTGGGAACCAGGATCCAGCCAAGTTGACATCATAAGATGCAAGCAAAGAAGTATCACTCAGCCAAATGGAACACTGGGCAGAGGGGATAAGAGTTGAAGAAGCAGCCACAGTATGGGAACATATGGCAGAATCCAGATTATCCATATATGGTATAGATGGTTGCAGTGTTGACATCTCCAGTGATAAATTATTGCTCTGGGGTGATGTTATTTGACCAGGTCTTATATATATTTCTCAAGTTGCTACCTTGAGTTCTGATGCTTTGGAGACTACGTATTGTTTATGTATTGACTGGAGAATTCTCTTGCATAAGGCAGCTTGAAAACCTTATTTGCAAATATCAATGAGGTCAACTGAGTCTTGTGGGATGTAGTGTGCAAAAGATCTGGCTATGTAACAAATATTTCCATAATTTACCAATAGAGTGTGGATACTGATGCCACAGTTACAGGTCAAATATATAGTGGCTTTGTGTAAAATATCCATACAATCTAAAGCTAGGTATAGATTAATATAGTATAGTATATTATTAATGCATGTATAGTATTAATATATTAGGGGTCCAGCTAGAGCTAGATATTAATAGTATTAATATATACTATTCCACATGTATAGTATTAATATATTAATGTATAGTATTAATATATTAGGGGTCCAGCTAGATATTAATGTAATATCATTTGGTTTAATTTGGGTACCTGTAGTTAATAATGAGGAAGTGACCTTATGAGAATGTCAGTGGTGTGGTGTTTGGTTGATGTGAGATATCTAGAGAGCTCTTCAAGAGATGCCACTTTAAGTAGAGTTTCTCTTAGAGGCAGACATATCTCCTGAGGTGTTTAGCCATTGGAGGATGTCTATGCTGTGGCAGACTGGTTTCAGGTATTTTATCATGGCCCTGTATGATCTTCCATTGCTTTGGAAACACATCTGATTGCCAAGTGGCGGGAAACATTGGATCATGTAAATGTGAGGCTGGAGGTTGAGAAGGAGCCTCAGCATCCAGAACAAGTCCAGAACCAAAAATAATTATAGCCAGAGTGAGCAGGAGCACCTGAAAAGACTATTTTTGCTTTCTCCCATAAGAATAGGGGTAATAATAATAGGCTGTTGTGATTAAGACTGTTAGGTAACAGGAGGAGGCTTCCTTAAGCATGTTGGCAGAAATCAATTGTTGGTCATTTTCTAATGTGTTTGACATTGAGGTTTTCCTTGCTTGTTTTTGTGATTCTCTCCATGCCTGGAGTGGGCTCTGGAGAAATTACCTCTGCTTCCTATAAGGGGTTGGATGGTGCTGGTGGGTTAATGTGTCATCCATTATAGTCTTCAAAGTTTGGAATAGTAGCAAGTGATAGAAAAGTCTGAGTATTTTTCCCCAAATGACCTCAACCTTTTTTTGGCTGAGATGAACTTTCAGTGATCAAAGGATCATACGACACTACATGCCCACTGATCCAGCCAACATTCCTTATGATAAGATGACCAGAGAGAATAAATATATTTCCAGGAGAATTTGAATTACCATAAAGAAAAGCAGAGTAGTCCCTGACTACTTCTGCTTCTACTTCTTTTGATTCTACATCAAAAGAATCATTGCCAGCTCGGTGCCTGTGGCTCAAACAGCTAAGGCGCCAGCCACATACACCTAAGGTGGCGGGTTCGAATCCAGCCCGGACCCGCCAAACAACAATAATGGCTGCAACCGAAAAATAGCCGGGCGTTGTGGCGGGCGCCTGTGGTCCCAGCTACTTGGGAAGCAGAGGCAGGAGACTCGCTTGAGCCCAGGAGTTGGAGGTTGCTGTGAGCAGTGAAGCCATGGCACTCTACCCAGGGTGACAGCTTGAGGCTCTGTCTCAAAAAAACAAAAAAAAAGAATCATTGCCCTTGATGGTCAGTATGGAAAATGGTGGTGTAGGGGGTAATATTTGTGGAGGGATAAGAGACCAGTAGGTTGAGAATTTAACATAATAAGGGCCTTAGGCAGTAAAGAATTCAATTTAGAGGTCCATTTGGCAGATCTTAACTTTAGGAGTAATTGTTTTAGAAAACAATTATGTCTTTCAATTAAGCTAGCTGCCTTGGGGCTGTAGGGCAATGAAATTTCCAGTGAATGCCCATTGTAACACCCACACTTGGTCTGTTTGTGAAGTAATATGGGTACTTTGATCAGAGTCAATGATATCAAGAGACTTGAAGGGGAATTAGACCAACCTGATAAGGCAGTGAATAGTAGACTCAGAATTAGCATGTCTGAAGGGGAAGGCTATCTGCAATCCCATATATATGTCAATCCCCAGTGAAAGCATAACAGGTGGCCCCAGCACTAGTGACAAAAGCCCATTGTAATCAAATTGTCATTGATTATATGGTTTCATGCTCTGAGTAACTGTGCCTACAGATGCTGAGTCCCAGTGTGTGGTAAGCAAGCATATATCATAGCTAATCAAGGTAACTTTGATGACTGGCAACCTCTTAAAGAAGTCCTTCCCTTTGTGTCCCAAATTAAGGTAGCCTGGGACCCTAAGTATCCCAAGGTTTCATGTGCTTATCTGGCCATAAATGAAGGAAGACAATAGAAATTATTAGGAGGGGTCCTGCCTACGTGTGTCTCCGTGTGTGTATGTGTACGTTATAATGAATTCATTTCTTGCCAAGATGTCTGCAACAGAACTGCAATGTGATTCTGATATATTTGATTTGGTATGTTCAGAGATGTGAGCAACCAGGATAAGTATGGGGGAATTAAGTAAAGTGTACCATATGGCTTTCCCTACATGGCAAAATTATCTTGCTTCCATTTTTCCAACCAAACAGCATCCACCAAGGCATCTTTAAACAAATGAATCTCAGACAATTTGTAAATCAGAGCTTCCTGGAGAATCAAATGGATAGCCTTAAAACTATGAATTGGGGCAAGGCCCTACCACTTATGGGAGAGGAACCAGAAGTAGAGTGGTGTTCCATCACTCACCACCAAGGGCCGTCATATGCGGTGGTGGCCCTGACATCGGAGAACCACACCAATTCCTTTTCTATGTCAGACACTTGTCCTCAAGGGGCTCCTAGGTCCATATAGGTAATGGCATGGGGTATGTCCCTCCTTCCTCAATAGACATGGGAAAGGAACGGTGCACAGCAGAAGCCACATCCTCCTGATGTTTGGAAAGGCCCATGGCATCAGGATTAGCTAAATCCTGAAGGTATTATTTCCACTTAACAAAAGAGGATTCTGTGACCATACCTAAATTCTTTGGTGTGGAGCAGGGGTCCTCAAACTTTTTAAACAGGGTGCCAGTTCACTATCCCTCAGACCATTGGAGGGCCGAACTGCAGGCCCCGGGATAAGTCGGCTGCTAAGCAGGACAGGCAGCAGCGGCAAAAATACCTGGTGGGCCAGATAAATGTCCTAGGTGGGCAGCATGTGGCCCCCGGCCGTAGTTTGAGGACATCTGGTGTGGAGTCTCTAACCCCAGGCATGATGATTATTCATGTCTGGAGTTCAACTGGAGTTGAGACAGTTAGACTCTCAGTTTCCAGAAGGTCCAGAATTTGTCATTTGAGAGGTGTATATCTGTTTGCCATTTGAGAAAGTCATTTATTGCAGAAACTTATGGGCAACTTCTTAGATCAATGCCTGGTACAGAGACTATAAGAGCAATAGTCCCTGGTAGCCAAAGCCTCAATTTAAAAGTTGGATCCTGGGAAAATCAATGGCAATGCCTATCATATAGGTTTCTGAGTATTAAGACTTGTCAGAGGGATCAATGGAAAAGGTTAGACTTACATATGCCCTCATATTATAGGTGTGAGTAGAATGAATAACTATAAGAAGTGCTGTTCCCAAAAGGTAAAGAGGTTTAGGAAATGTTTGATGTGGTTAAGTGTCTGTGTTCCCTTGAGAGTGAGTAAATTGGTTTTTTATTGAATTAGGAATGCTCAAAAATTTTATTATCTTTGCAGGGTCTTTTATTTTATACATGCCCATTATCTAATCTGGAGGTGTTATGTAAGGATATGGGCCAATCAGTATGACAGCCTCCAGAGAGAGTCTCCTAAATAATATGTCATTTATATAGTGCCAACAGTGGAAATACCAAAATCATTGAATTATAGGCTCTGTCTTCAGATCTTAGGTGCTGTGGCTGGGCTATTAAGATAGTCCATAGGTAACAAGTGAATGTATATTGTGTCCCCTCAGAAGAGAAGGCAAACCATGGTTGTGACTCTTTAGCAACAGACATTGAGTAGAGTATACTGACTGATAACTATTTTTACAAAGAAATCAACAGATGCAGCCTGAACTAATAACCTTAATAATATTAGGAAGTGACACTCTGATGGCACAGAACAAATGAGTTGAGGTAGTAGTAATGTACATTTAGGTGCCACTTTTGTGTGCCTGCCTTTTGCTGTGATTGGATAGGGCAACTAAAGGGAGACATGGTGAGAATCACAATAGCAGCCCTTAATAATGGGCCTGAGTCTGGGGTATATTGATAGTGTACGGGGTGTATTGACAGTTTTAAAGGGAAGTAGATGGTCTATATCTCCCCTTCAGCACATCCCACACCATCCCATGGATTTTGGCTTATTCCAATTTAAGAAGTGGCCCTAAGGCTCTGTGCTTAGCATAGGACAGAGACAGAGAGCCTACCAGCCTGGGAATTTAGTTAATATATCCCACTGTAACATCAAGTAGAGCCCATTTTCCCTGAATGGGGTGACCATGGATTTTATTGTTTATTTATTTGAGACAGTCTCGCTATGTCATCCTGGGTAGAGTGCTATGGCATCTACCAACTCTTGGTAGCAATCTCCAACTCTTGGGCTTAAGTAGTTCTCTTGCCTCAGCCTCCCAAGTAGCTGGGACTACAGGCTCCTGCCACGATGCCTGGCTGTTGTTGTTGTTGTTGTTGTTGCAGTTGTCATTGTTGCTTTAGATGGCACGGGATGGGTTCTAACCTGCCAGTCCTGGTGTCTGTGACTGGCTACACAACCACTGAGCTACAGGGCGCCAAGCCAGTGGCCATGGATTTAAGTGGATTGCCCTATTATTTTGAAAAGAGAGGAGTTACTTGAAGTAATAGTGACTTGTGCTTCAGTATATAAAAAGATTAGAAAATGTTGGGTAATGAACCACCAATGTAGTATATGGGAAATTGTCTCCAGGAAGTGAGTGGGAGCAACTGTCTCCCGAGGGGAGGGAGTTAGGGGGATGTCAGTACAGGGCATTGGGACATTAGAAACTCATGAACTAGTAACTGGAAATTTTTCCCTCTTGCTCAGTAAGGCTTCTTCTATCCAATATTATGTATCAAATTGAAAGAAAGAGAGGGGCAACTCTCCCTGTTTGAGTTTAAAAGGTATCTAGCAGGTTTTGAAATTGTTAGAGTTTAACAAGTGGGTTGGCCCAAACTGTTTTCATGAGGGATACCCATGTCTCTAATTTGACAAAATGGAGACAAAGTTTGAGAGTCCTGCAGTATCTTAACAAGTGCCAACTGCATATTAGAAAAAGGTCCCAACCCTTTCTATTTCCTGTTCATTCATGCCCCACAGTTATTACCTCTTGAGTGTTTACTATGAATACCCGTGGCAGTGGTTTGGTTTTGTCTGTCTTCCTATAGGTGGTGGCCTCCCATTCTAAGGTATTTCAGTCAACTTCCCCAGGGACAGAGTGCACCTCCATGAGGGCAACTGTGTTACTGCCACATACCACGGGTCTATCACTCCTTTCTGCATAAGGATGCCTGGTTGATCCTTGACAGGACAGACCAGTGTCCCTTAAAATGATGAATGAGGAAAGGAGGTTGCTTTTATTTGAGTAGCTCCTACAGACTTATAACCTGAAGGGTCAGTATACTAGACTCACCTGGTTCAGGAGGGGTAAACCACTGCCCACATCTTTGGGTCATCCTTCACAGAGTATAATAGTCATTTACCTTAGGTGGTTCTGAAGTCCTCCCCTAGACTAGACACATTGTAACTATGTAAGAATACAACTGGTTACATCTTTTCCCCAACTATTGTATCCTAATGTAGACAGCTGCTCAGGCAGGACTCAAGTTCTTGAACTTTGCCATAATTTAGATTAGAGAATAAGAGTAGCACTTGACAGACACAACACAATGCTTCTAAAGCACAAGTGTGCCAACATGCAGCAGTGCCTTTCCTAGCAATATTTTCGGTCTATTGGATTTAGTTAGTAAGCCAAGAGCAGTTTAGAGGCATGTCATTCCTGTCCATCATAAAATAACCCTGCTTAATGAATGAGTTGTTTTAAAATATACCTATTATTTGTTTTAATCATGTATGGAAAAATGATAGAAATGTAAACAATTTCCTTTGAAAGAAGAGTGTTTACTGATGGTTCTCTAGAGAATGGAAGACAGGGCATATTACACAGGGCTACAGATGATCACTTACATGGAGAAGCAGAGAGAAAGAAGATGCTCCCAGCAGCCAGACACCTTCTGTCAGATTCTCCCCTAGCTTCCCAAGTGCCTCCTACCTAGCTTCACCTTAGTCTAAATGCTTGTAAACCTTTCCAACTTTTGCAAATTATTCACCTAAGCTGGCTATACTCTCCATTTTTTTTTTTTTTTTTTTACTTCATGACATTTCCAACCAAAGCGTGCTGAGCTGCTCGTTAATGCACCTCCTCCCAGGTCTTACCTAAACCTGGATGTTAACTCTGCTCCTGAACTTCCTGCCACATCATATCCTAGGCTTGCTGCAGACTTCATTTCTCTACTTCCCACTATGTTCTCCTCCAGACTTGATGTGCACTTCATTCATTACCCTTTGCCAACTCCACTCCTAGACTTGATGATTCCACCACCCACCGACATGCTGGATGCCCTCTTATAGCCTTGATCCATCCTCCATCAATGTACATCCTACTGAGTAATGCCACAGGCCAAATGTATCCTTTAGATATTCCCTTTCTGCTAGATCACACACCAGGCTTATTGTATCTTCAATCTTTGCTCTTCCAGCTAAGTCTTCCCCTGTTCTGACTACATCTCTTCAGGCATATATCCTTTGCCATGTCTTTCAGTAGGATTGCTGCTTTATTCAGCCATGCAACTGGTCTGGTCTTTGTGATTTATTTTCCCTCAATCAGGGCCTAGTCACTTTGTCAGCATTTAATCCCCATGGGATTGGAGTCCTAAAGCACTCAACAGATTTCTTAGGAGGCACGTCAAACAGTGGCCCTTGACAATAAAGTGGCCTTCTTGGAACTGTGAGGGCCACTCAGCTCACCCCAAGGATGACAGGCATGCCTGTCAGAGCTAACCGTGCAGTAGGACCCTGCAGACTGTTCTTCCACACTGCCTTCCCACAGTGGTGGTGCTCAGCTAGTAGCCAAGCTGATGGGAGCTCTACTCTTCCTGGAATTCAGTCCTGGCTGCTGGATGCTGTTCAAATCCACTTACTCATTTAAGCCTTCCAGGGCAGCTCTATTGAGCAGTGTAGTCCAAAATCATAAAACTGCAGGACAGCCCTTTCCCATCCTCAGTCCTCCATGGGAAGGCTGGCCAGCCAGCCCCTGCCCATACTCAAGCACTTGCCTTCTGTGCTGTTTTTCCTCAGCTCCATATCTCCCTGCTGGCTCCTGGAGTCCACCACTGTTTCACTATGCTTCTGGAGTGATGGCCATGGGTAGGTCTCCCAGCTAGAGGTGGCTGGAGTTCTCTTTCCCCTGTCTCACAACATGTGGCTAGTAAGGAGATTTTTCTAGTTCATTGTCTTGCTCCCCTCCCCCTCTTAGGAGAGAATTTTCATTTTTCACTCAACAATTCACCTGCTGGATATTCTTTCTTTAGCATAAATGCTTCATCTAGTTTTGTAGCTACTTCTGGGCTCTCCCCAAATCCAGCTGCACCCACCACTACTGCCCCTGATGTCAGGTCCTCCTGTAGGCTGGCTTCACCCTCCATCCTTGTGCTTCCTGTTGTTCTTCCTCTAGGCTGGATGCTCCCACCATCACACACTTCCTCTCAGGGGCTGGATGCTACCTTACCAATGCACAACTTGTAAAATCCTCCCCCAGCCTGGCTACATTATCCACCCATCCTGCTGAGTCCTCCTCTAGGTTCTTTGCCATCTCCACAGGAATCTGCTAAGACCCTTCTCTGGCATGGCTGCACCCTATCTCATAAAATCTCTGCTGGGTTCTCATCTAAGCTGACTGTTCCATATACCTATGTTACTCTTGTACATTCTTTTCCACAGGCTTGATACCCCTCATCTCCCATGCACCCCTGTTTTGTCTTCCTTAAACTGGCTACATTGTATATTTATAAAAATATAAATTTTGTCATCTCCTTCCCTAGGCAGCATTCACTTTTCACTACTGCAACTGCTTCAGAATCCTCCCCTAGACTGGATGTCCTTTCCAAAAATACAGTATCTTCCAGAAATTTCCTCAGCTTCCCATACCCTCTAATCATGACTATCAGGGTAGTCATTTGCCTACCCTGAATTCTTCTTCCATCAGTGTACCATCCGGCAATTCATCTAGGTTTGCTGTAGCTTCCACCTACAGCACCTAATGCAAACCCCTCCCCTAAGTCAACTGCATACCCATACACTGCACACTGAGTTATCCACTAAGCTGGACACTTTTTCCACACATGCACTTCTTCCAGTATTCTTCCCTAGGCTGGGTTCCACGTGATCCACAGATTTGTCATCAAGTCCTCTTATAGGCCGACTCTTTCCTCCACTCATGTGTCTCCTGCCAAATCTCCTAAGCTATATAACCTTTCCATGCATGCACTGCTTGCAATATCTTTCCCAATACTGGATGACACCTATAACCACGCACTTCCTGCTATGCCCTCCTTAAACTAGTAGCAACCTGCAGCCATGCATTAAATACTAAGACTGCCTTCAGGCTGGCTGCCAGGTCTGCCTATGGACTTTCCACCAAGTCACACTCAATCTGGATGTTTCTTCCACCTATGCACCTACTCTTTGAGTTCTCCCTATCTGAAATGCACAAATTTCCAATTTTTGATTTTTTTTGTTGCATTTCCTAAATTTAATCTGTTAAAGATAGAAAAATACTTTCACATTATCTTTGGCACCTATCTATAATTCTTTTTGAGATTTTCCATGGGATTCCTGGAAAGTTACAAAAAATCATTCTTTCACATTATGGGCAGAACTATGTGAAAATAATTAGGTTTATTTCTTATTACTATTGATGAGTTGTCAAAACTGAACCTCTGTTGTCATCAGATATTTTTTTTTGCAGTTTTTTTGGGGGGCGGGGCTGGGTTTGAACCTACCACCTCCAACATATGGGGCCAGCGCCCTACTCCTTTGAGCTACAGGCACTGCCCATCGTCAAATATCTTTTAAGTATACTCCAGTGGTTCCCCTAAGGCTCTTCAACCAGCTAAAGGCCAGAGTTATTGTCTGTAACAAAAAGGACAGTTCCACAACTCTGTGGGAAAATAAAACTATCTCCTGTACCAGTATTTCAAAGAACAGGCTCTTGATACATCCTTTTGTACAAAAGCTTCTGATGACACACACTCACATTGAAGGCCATACTAATGGACAAGGTCAACTTTCAAAAACACTTTAGTTGAGAAGCGGGTTTGTAAAATCAGTCTTTGGAATCCTAACCTCTCTAACCTTCACCAAATAAAACAGAAGTAAAAATCTGAGAATAAGTTATTGAGATGCTTTACTAGAAATCCAAAACACCCTAACACTTAGGTATTGAAGACTTTAGCTTCTTTTTCCCAGAGGAAAACATTAAACACTTTCTACATTAGGGGCCTTTTCTCAGGATATGGTAGAAGAAAGCCTCAACAATAGGTTAGGTGAGCCATGCTGTTAAATACTCAACATATGACCTTGAACAAACTGATTAACATCTCTGGGCCTTGGTGGCTTCACCTATAAAATGGAGACTACTAAAAATAATCCTGTTCCCTTTACCCATCTATCCACTTTCAGTAGAGATCTTTTCTTCCTGTCTGCCTCCATCCCTCCCATGAATGTGGGATTCCAGGAACGGGTGTAGGGGAATTTGGCAGGGGATGGAATAGGCCAATAGTCTGGTGGTCTTGGCCCCCATGTTCCCTGTGAAACCCACAAGCACAGCTGAGCATGATTCTTAGAAGGATGGCAGTGTCTTTCTGCTGACCCTTCTCTTTCTCTTCATGCTCCAAACTCCACCTCAGAAATCAGAGAATCTGAAAGAGTCCTAGAAGCCTGACTCCTTATAGGATCAGTGTGACCATGAGTGTCAAGTAGCACATGGACTATAAGGTGAGAACTTCTCCACACAGAACTAATGACCCAATGTGTTTTATTCACCTACTTTGGCTGTTCTGGCCTTGAATGAATTCCTCAGAGGTGTGTTACAATGAAGTATCCACGAGTCTATGTTTTGTCCTACCAGCCAGAGTCACAAACTAAAGTTATTTATTTATTTATGTATGTATTTATTTATTTTGAGACAGCCTTTTACTATGTCACCCTCGGTAGAGTGCTGTGACACTACCTCATAGCAACCTCAAACTCTTGGGCTTAAGTGATTACCTTGCCTCAGCCTCCCAAGTAGCTGGGACGACAGGCACCCACCACAACTCCTGGCTATTTTTTTTTTATTGTAGTTGTCATTGTCATTTGGCAGGGCTGGGCCAGGTTCGAACCTTCCAACCCTGCTGTATATGGCTGGTACCTTAGCAGCTGAGCTACAGGCACCAAAGCCAAAAGTAATTTTTAAACATAATACAGCTATTTATTCAAGATGTCAAGATCTGAATAAAATAATCAGTTGCCTGGCATTACCCATTCCAGAGGCACCCAATTTTCTCTGAAGGGTAGGATACTATGAGAAACCTTGTCTTTGACACAGAGATGCTCCACTTTAGGGGCCAATGGGGTTAAGTTGGCATCATCAATAATCAGCTGAAGGTGACTTTCTGCCTATAGTTTTTGGGGAGAGGCCTGTTTGCTACTCAGTTACAGAAAAGAAGAGGAGGACATGAGCTCTGCTAAGCTGGCAAGGGCTTCATGGCTGTCTTGGGGGATCACGTATTTGTGGGTGGGCTGCCTGACCATGAGGTATCTGAAAATATGAGGTTCAGTAGGCATCATGTGATAAGAAAGGCTTCTTGGGTTTAGACAGCACACCTTCCAAAGGGCCCTAAGCACAATTGCAACACTGTTTCCTTCATTCTCAGTCACTTCTGTGGATTAGCCAAAGGCCAAGCCAATTTCTTCTACTAGACAGAAGCAGAGACAGTGAGTCACCAGGCAGAAGGAACAGAGAGGAAAGCAGAGTGAGGTCAGTTTGCCTGTCCCTCTGCCCCTTTCTTCTCCCTCTGCCTGGCTCTCTCCTCTCTCTACTCAGGGTCCAGCAGCCTGCAGTTCTCACAGCCAGTGCCCAAGGGCCCACTATTTACCTGAGAAGCAGGCCCAGCTTCACCCTGGGAAGGCACACTTGCACCACTGGGGCTAGGGAAAGGGACAGATGTAGATGTTTACCAAGATCTCTCTGTGCCATGTGCTGTGTGAAACCTCTGTTTACAGGTACAAAGGGCTTAATCTTTGGGGAAACCAAAGATAGTGGGACTGTTATTACTGCCGTTTTACACAAAAGAACATTTGCTCAGAGGGAATATAGTCATGTGCTACATAACATTTTGATCAAGGGTAAACTGTATATGTAATGGTGAACCTATCAGATTGTAGTTCTGTATGTACATTTACTGTGCCTTTTCTATGTTTAGATATAGTTACATACACAGATACTATTGTGTCATAATTGCCTACAACGTTCAGTACAGTCACATGCGGTACAAGTGTG
This sequence comes from Otolemur garnettii, assembly GCF_000181295.1. Classification (NCBI taxonomy): domain Eukaryota; kingdom Metazoa; phylum Chordata; class Mammalia; order Primates; family Galagidae; genus Otolemur; species Otolemur garnettii. The sequence continues at coordinate 322,449 of NW_003852736.1, forward strand.
TAGCCTAGGAGCATTAGGCTATACCATGTAGCTCAGCTGTGTAGTACACTGTATCACCCAGGTTTGTGTAAGATATTCTCTAGGATGTTCACACAATGATGAAATTGTTTAACAATGCATTTCTCAGAATGTATCCTCATTGTTAAGTGACAGATGGCTGCAGATGAGTGTACAAAATCACATGGCCAGAAAGTGGTAATCTGGGATCTTGAACCTAGAACCTCTGGTCCTATTATTTTAGCCAGCTGGCTAGCCTCTGACCAGCCCTATATGAAAAGCTAGCGGGTAGCACATGGTGGTCCTCTCAAGGACCCAATGAACAGTGCAATTCTCAAATGTGGACACTCACAGGCAAAGAGACAGATTGAAAATAAATCAACGTGTCAATAACCCCTTTTTTGTACTTTTCCTATGGTGTTTCTGTCACTTCTCAATCCCCATGTAAGAGCCGCTGTAGCATTACAATCATGCCAGCCAGTGGGTCTTCCTCCCCAAACCCTGATGCCATCATCACCCTCTGAATTTACACCTTCCCTGGCATGAATGAAGCCTCCTACACCTTACTCAGGGTCTTCAGGTCCACTGCAGTTCCTAGCTTCCTGCTGGGAGACTTCAGCCCCAGCCAAGTCCCTGGCCTCCCAAGGCCTTCCCTTCTCAGAGCCAATGAGGAAGTTTCTCTCCCTCAGCCTGCTGCTCCTACTGGGGCCACTGCCCTCCTGTCACCATTGGAAACTGCACCTCTGAAATCACTGATTCAAACACCATCACTACCACCACCACCATCAGCACCACCCTGCCGATCATGCCTTCCACCCCCAACTCTCTATGGGATAGCTCGCCCTAGATGGCTCACAGACCTCTTCTACCCTAAGTGACAGATAATGAAAGGAGTCACGAGCACTATCATGGATTTAAACCCTTTATTAGCAAGGGCTGATGGAGGAAGCCTGGGATACTTCTTCTGTTGTAGTTTGGGAGCTGAATGAAGCTGCTGCTGAGGTCTCACCAGGTTCAGAGACCCAGATGTCTTTAGCAATTCCTGAATAGGGACATCATGTCAACCGGATAGTAAGCACCATCCCCTAAGAGGCAGTTGAGGTGGTCATTCTGGTCCATTGCTCTCCCCACGTGCTCAGGGGTGATGCGTACCCTGTGGCTGATGTCTGCCTCCCTGCCCGCCAACTCCAGGATGTTGGCGGTCAGATACTCAAGAACACCTGCGAGGAAAACTGGCGTGGTCGAACTCAAGCGATGGGCATAGTGATTCTCTCTCAGGAAGCGTTCTACGCGGCTAACTGGGAATTGCAACTGTGCTCTCATGGAACGGGAGATGGCCCGCCTCCTCCGTCTATGGTGGTGGCATTGTCTGTGTCCGTGTCTTTGGCATCGTCTGTGTCTGTGTCTTTTCCCAGGCATGATGTTTGCTGAGTTTTGCCCCAATTAGCACAGCTTGATCTTCCCGCTGGCTTAAGACTCTCAGGATGTCAGAACTTATTCCTGCCTACTGTATCCCTATGCTCCAGCCTCTCGTTGCCAGGGAGATACTTTGTGACTACCTAGACTTTGTGATGTCATTGGTGTCCACTGGGCCTTCATTAGGCCTCAGCCTAGAAATGTCTGTAACTGGGCATCTTTTTCAGGAAATGTTTTACTTAACTTTCATGTTCTAGCAAAAAGTGTGCATTTCAATGGGAAACTTGTCCATGTCATACAACTTTGGGTTATCTATTTGATTTTGGTAGTACATTGTCTTTAAGCTCTTTTCCATCCCTTAAAAAGTTATGGGTTGCTAATAGGCATGTACGAACTCCAACAGAGGCTCAGTTGTCCCTTTCTCATACAGTAATCAAATCAATTTTACCTCCATTTACATAGTCGTCTCAAAATTCTTGTTCAATATGCCTCTTTTTCTGTTCCTTGGCTTCTGCTTTGAAGTGATTATAGTAACTGCCAATTTCCTTATGTGATAAATGCTTTAACATGTGTTCATATCTGTATGAGTATCATGATTTTACTCTTTTGATAATTATCTTTATCTTTTTTTTATATCATGGTGAGAACACTTAATATGAGATCTACCCTCTTAAACTTTAAGTGTACACTACCGTATTGTTAACTATAGGCACAATATTATACAGCAGATCTCCATAACTTATGTATAGTGCATAATTGAAAACAAATTGAACCATTATTCTTGCCATCTTGTAGTATTTCCACAGCAAAAGATACTTTATTTTATTTTTATTTCAGTTAACATGAGGGTACAAACAACTAGGTTGCAATATTTGAGTTTATTAGGTAGAGTCCTTCTTGTAGTTGTGTCCCTCACTCAAAAGGTGTGTCATATACCCTTACATTGTGTCCATTATGTGGGAGCACACAAATCCCCTCCACGGCTCCCCTCTCACCCCTCCATTTTTCCCCTTTGCCCAACGTGCTTCCACTACCCATGAGCTGACAGTCAGATCTGCCTCTATACTGACCAAACACTCCAGCAACGCAACTTCTCCCAAGACCTGCAGACTTCAGGGTGGCTGTTTTCTCTAGCTATATACTTCTTCGCATGTCCTTATTTGGGCTACATGTTTCTTCCAATTATATACTTCCTGACAATTCCTCCCCCTAGATTAAGTGTATCCTCTACCCTTGCAAATAATGCTGAATTCTGTCTTATTCTTGCTGATTCTTACATAGGCTCCCTGCATGTTTCACTCATGCACTTCCTGCAGGTTTCCCCTTCCTATACTGTACCTGCTGCCATTTCCTCCACTAAGCTGGAATCTCCATCTACTAATTAACTGCCCACTTGATCATATTAATGACTGGATGTTTTTTCCACCCACGTATTTTTGCAACTTCCTCCTTTCTTCTGGATGTTCCCTCTTCCCAAGCACCTCCAACTATATCAGCCTCTAGAATGGCTGGACTTTTCTAAATGTGGATCATCTTTCAGTAACTTCCTTAATATGGCTTCAGCTGGCACACCTGCTCACCTTAACATGTTCTATCCTATGCTAGCTGAATTCTCCACTCATGAACTTTTAGTCTTGTCTTTGATTGGATGTTCTCTCCACCATTATCTGGCTACTCAGTTCTACCATAGACTGTATGTCCCCTCCTCCATTGCACTTCTTAATGAGATATCACTTGATCTGGATGCTTCCTCCTCCCATGAACCTCATGGTGGATTTTTCCAAACTGACTGTACCCTCTAACCACACACATCTTACCTGGGTTAATGATAGCTCGGTATATATTTTACCCATGCATTTCCTGCTAAAACCTTCCTTCTGCTAGTTGAAACCTCATCCATGCATTTCCTGATATTTCCCTAAGCCAGCTGTACTCTATACGCATATCTTTCCATACATTAGGTGATCTATTTACTATTCACTTTGTGATGATCCTCCCCCATGCTGTGTGGATTTTGCACATAGGCAACTATTGCAGTGTCTTGTGTTAGGCTGGTTTCTCTGTCCAGTAAAGCAGCATTTCCTGATGCCTGTTCTAGCCTAGATACTGTCACCACCCATGTACATCTTGCCATGACCTTGAAGTTGGTTGCAGCTTCTTTTAATGAACCTTCTCACAAGTCCTACTTTTGGCCAAAATTCTCTCTCCACCTATGTACTTCCTGCCAGAATATCCTCTTGAATGCTTGCTCTTTATATTCATGAATGTTTTCCCTAGGCTTGAAGCTCCTTACCACTATATACTTTTTGCCTGGTTGTCACTCTGCACTCAAGCACAACTTTCCAAGTTTCCCACAAGGCTGGATGCACCTGTCAACCATGCCACATCTGTCATATCCTTGCCTTTTCAGCCTATACTTTCTAAAAACTTGCAGAATATTCTTCTAGCTTGGATATTGTTTTCATCTGTGCAGCTGCTGTCACGTCCTTTAGGCTGGCCACACCCTGCACCATAAGTGTACTATGAGGCCTCATCTAGAATGGATGAACCCTTCACTGATGCAGTTATATTTTTATTTTATTATAAATTGAAAATGTATAACTTTATATGAGGTCTAAAAATTATGTTTGGAGGGGGGCGGAGCCAAGATGGCGGACTGAAGCCAGCTTTTTACAGAAGCTCCCGTCTAGAAGAAGGCTGAAAGGACAGAAGCTTAGCAAATTAGCTGATGGTTTGGAGCAGAGACAAGAGAGAAGATTGAAGAGTGCACTTCAACCTTCCTGAGGCAAGCTGCGACCCCAAAAATACAACCAAAAGGTACAAAATCCACCACCAAGCAGACGGGAGTCCCCTCCCCCACAACAAGGGCACGCAGTTTACTCCATGCAAACAAGCAAGCAGAGTTCAAACTTCCTCCCACTCTATTCCACGGGAGAGACCCCCTAAAAACTGGACCTCCTACCCCTGCTGGCATGCCACGGCACCCTCCAGCCAGACATAAAACTGTAAAACTGTATAAATCGGTATATATTCCCCACCTGCAACATTGAATTCCGAGGAGTCTCCACCCACCCACTCCGAGATCTGGAGGTTTATTACCTATGGACTCCTGATTCTTGGGCATTTCCTTGAGAGAAGTGGAGGAGGAAAGGGCTGGTGCTGTTCTGTGCTGACTGTGGTGTGGGCGTGAGGAGAGGAGAGTCAGCTCGGGGACGCCAGTGCAGAAACGGTGGCAACACGAGCGGCACGCCATCCTGGACGGCAGCCACAGGCACGGCACATTTAACTCTCCTGGGTGGAGCCCAGGCCTTCAAGGGGCTAATTTGGCTGAGACAAAGGCAGTGGGTGGGCAGAGGCTAGAAGTGACACCTGAGTTTAAAGCCAAATGAACCTCTGATATACAGAGAAATCTAGCCAGACAGAAGCCTAATTTAAACAGGCAAGGCCCCCCTGCTGAACTCAGATGTCTGGCTGATTTAGCCAGGAAACCCCGGGAGCAGTGGCCTACTGGAGTAAATAGGGCCACAAACCTGGGGGATTACGAGTGACTGGGTGCAAGGTGGGGAAGGAGGTATTAACCTTCCCAAACTAACCCATTTGCCAGGTGGGTCCCTTTGCCCTCACGGAGCACTGGAGCAAGTTATATCTGAACTGCAAGCAGACCCCTCTTATCTAGCTCCCAGAGACATTTGAACTCTTCCACCTGAAACGGGTGCTGACTGGGACAACTGATTTGGTCCCATCAAACCTGGTAGACCACCCAAGGACTATTCAAAGGGGCACCCCAGGTGTATGGTTGAGGGAAGGTTTGAACTATATAAAACTGTATGTACTCCCCACCTGCAATATTGAACTCTGAGGAGTCCCCGCCCACTCACTCCAAGATTTGGAGAGAAATCTAACCGGACAGAAGCCTAATTTAAACATGCAAGGCCCCCCTGCCAAACTCAGATTTCTGGCTGATTTTGCCAGGTAAACCCCGGGAGCAGTGGCCTACAGGAGTGAATATGGTCTCGGACCTGAGGAACCACGAGTGACTGGGTGTAAGGTAGGGAAGGAGGTATTAACCTTCCCAGACTAACCCAGTTGCCGAGTGGCTAGGGCCGCAGGCGTCCCGCAGGAAGAGGCGGAGAAATCCTCCAATCTAGGTAGACCCAAAACAGCTTGCGAGAGACACACACACCCCACGGGGGCCTGGGGAGATGTTCCTCGCTCCAGGCTCCCATGCTGGCCGGGCCTAGAACTGCTTGCTAGAGCCACACTCGCCCTGCAGGTGGTGGTAGAGGGGTCTACCACTCTTGGAGGGCCCAGAACTATTTGCTAGAGCCACATACGTCCCTCGGACAGAGGTGGAGGAGTCCCCCACGTCAGGCTCCTCCACAGATCGGCTTGCTAAAGGTGCACGCATCCAACGGGCGATGGTGAAGTAGTTCCCTGCTTCCCCCCAGCTACTCTGGTGGGGCTGAACTAGGACTGATCTGGTCGCCCGTGTACCCAGCAGTACCGCTGCCATTCCCCTACCCTCTGGCTGCTCCAGGGTGCTGAACTAGGACTGATCTAGCCACTACAGGTCCCCTGTTCCACCCAGAGGGGCTGAACCAGGACTGATCTGGCTGCGGCCAGTTTCTGGCCCCCCGGTTGCCCAGCAGGTTGAACAAGGTCTAAGCCGGTCACGCACACTTCTGTGCAGCTGCTGCTGTTCCACTGCACCCCGGCTACCCCAGCACCTGAGAACTGGGAGAAGACAACAGACAGGCTCTGCCTGTCTCTCTGGGCAACCAGAAGAAACCATCAACTGAACGGTTCTGATAAGGCCTCCAAACAAGCTAAACTCAGCATGGGGCGGAACCAGCGGAAAAACTATGGCAACTCAAATAACCAGAGTAGATCAACCTCTCCAAGGGAAAATAGGGAAGACACAATTAAGACCCCATCCACAAGCAAATGGCTGGGATGTCAGAAATCGAGTTCAGAGTGTGGATAGCAAATAAAATTAACAGACTGGAAGAAACGAAGGAATTAGAAGCTCAAGAAATTGTTCAAAAGATTTCTCAAGAAATTATTCAAAAGATGACTCAAGAACTCAACGATTTCAAAGATAAAATGATCAAAGATTTTGAAATACTGAGACAAGAGGTTGCAGCCCTCAAGGATCTGAAAGACACAGTGGAATCCCTCCGTAACAGAGTGCAGCAGGCAGAAGAAAGGATCTCTA
>NW_003852736.1:333929-346924 GCF_000181295.1 Otolemur garnettii
CTTATAGGGGTACAGGTGAATCTTTCTAAGAGTAGAATGTGAACGTTTTAAAGCAATAACTGAGAAAATGACATGAAGGCTATGTTGACCAGTTTGATGGAATTATTTCGGATTGCATGTGAAAATCCCACACTGTACCCTAGAAGTGCATTAATGTACATAGTTACCATTCAATAAAATATATATATATATAAATAAAATAAAATAAAATAAAATAAAATAAAATAAAAATTATGTTTGCAAACATCCTATAACACTCCTTGCTGAATATCACTATGGTTGCTTTCAAGGTACTCCCTCTGAGAAGCTATGCACCAATATCAGTGCCTAGTCCACCCTTCAATGCAATTTTGGAACTTTTCTTTTGAAATGACCATCAAAGCTATCATTGTACAAAGGTGCATGACAATTCAGTTCACAAACTTGCCACTGTGTGCTTACTTTGGCAGCATGGTACAAACAACATGGAATATCAGTGTCTCACAGCTGTATTTGTGTTGATGTGTGCCGGTGTCTTGCTGAGTGGCCTTCACTGTGCATGTTTTCGTGTGCCATATGATGATAGCAGTGATGGCCATTCCAGAAAAAGAGTTTCAAAATTGCTTTTAAGGGTGGACTGGGCTCTAGTATTGGTGCATAGCTTCCTGAAGGGAGTACTTCAAAGGTTACTGTAGGGATGTATAGCAGTGAGGTATGTAGCATTTAAAAATATATATTTTGGAGCAGTGCCTGTGGCTCAAGGGAGTAGAGCACTGGCCCCACATACTGGAGGTGGTGGAGTTTGAACCCCAGCCAAAAACTGCTAAAAGAAATATATATATATATATATATATATATTTCTTTGAGACAGAGTCTCACTCTGTTGCCTAAGCCAGAGTGCTGTGGCCTCAACCTAGTTCACAACAATGTAAAACTCCTAGGTTCAAGTAATTCTCCCACCTCAGCCTCTGAAATAGCTGGGAATACAGGTGCTCACCACACCACCATGCTAATTTTTCTATTTCTAGTAGAGACAGGGTCTTGCTCAGGCTGGCTTCAACTCCTGAGCTCAAGTGATCCTCCCACCTCAGCCTCCTAGAGTGCTAGGATTATAGGAACAAGCCACCCTGCCTGGCCAATGCATCAATATTTCTAGTACAAGTTTACAAACTTGTCAGATCTTGTGTGTGTGTGTGTGTTGGTCAGGAACACACAAAAAAAGAAAATGAATATTACACCATTATTGTATGTGATAACTGCATGGGGCATATGAACATGGCAAAGAAAAAGAACTTTTTACTACCTAGGTAGATGTTTGGGGGCAGGAATATGAATATGGCAACTAGGAGGAGCCTCGCATGATTACCACTATGGATAACTGGGCGGGGGATGCGAAGTGGGCAAAGAAGAGTCTCAAACAAGCAATCTAGGTAGGAAGTTTATAGGTGGGGGACAAAGTCAGCCTGGGAGATAACCTGGTAGGAGTTCTATGAGTCTAGGGTGTAGCCACCCTAGGGGAGAATATGTGTGTGTGTGTGTGTGTGTGTGTATACAGGGTACAAAATGATGCTATGATTTGTAATGTATTAAAATCAAGCTAATTAACATATCCATCACTTCAAATGCTTATCTTTTTCTGTGGTAAGAACATTTGAAATTTACTGTCTTAGCAATTTTGCAAAGTAGAATAAACTATTATCATTATTATTATTATTATTTTGAGACAGAGTCTCACTATGTCGCCCTTGGTACAGAGCCGTGGCATCACAGCTCACAACAACTTCAAACTCTTAGGCTTAAGCGATTCTCTTGCCTCAGCCTCCCAAGTAACTGGGACTACAGGTGCCTGCCACAATGCCCGGCTATTTTTGGGTTGTAGTTGTCATTGTTATTTAGCAAGCCAGGGCTGGGCTGGAACCCACCAGCCTTAGTGTATGTGGCTGGCGCCCTACTCATTGAGCTACGGGTGCCGAGCCAGAATAAACAATTATTAACTATATTCACCATATTATGTAATAGATCTCAAAAAAATTAGCCCTCCTGTGTAACTGGGACTTTTTACCCTTTGACTATCATCTCCTTACTCCCATTTCTTAATGATTAGTGATGTTGAGCATTTTATCATATTTCTTTCTGGCCATTTGTATGTCTTGTTTTGGGAAGTTTGTATTCAAATCCCATTCCCATTTTTTTTAAATTAAGTTATTTGTTTTCTTGCTGAGTTGAGTTTTTTGTATGTACATTGAATATTAACCCTTTATTGGATGCATTGTTTCATATATTTTTTCTCAGTTTGTAGATATTTCTTCAAACTATTGATTGTCTGCTTTCTTGTGTAGAACCATTTTAGTTTGATGTAATCATATTTATCCATTTTTTTTCCTTTTTTGCCTATGCTTTTGAAGTCAGATCCAAAAAATCATGGCCCAGAAAAATGTTATGTTCCCTACGTTTTTTTCTTAGCAGTTTTACAGTTTCTGGTCTTACATTTAATCTTTAATCCATTTTGAGTTCATTTTTGTGCATGGTGTGATATAAGGGTCCAGTTTCATTCTTTTGCATGTGGATATCCAGTTTTCCAATACCAGTTATTGCCAAAACTGTCCTTTTCCCACTGTGTATTCTTGGCACATATGTCTTAAATAAATTGATAATACATGAGTTGGTTCAGTGTGTTCCATTGGTCAATGTATCTATTTTTATGTCAGTACTATGCTGTTTTAGTTACTATAGCTCTGTAGTATTTCTTGAAATCAGATAGTATGATATCCCCAGCTTTGTTCTTTTGATCATGATTTCTTTGGCTCTTCTTGGTCTTTTCTGCTTCCATATGAGTTTTTGAATGTTATTTTTTTCTATTTCCAGAAAACATAATTTTTTATAGGGATTGTGTTAACTCCATAGATCACTTTGTGTAGTATGGACATTTTAACAATATTTATTTTTTTCTAATCCATGAACATGAGATATAGTTCCTTTGTATTATTTTTTTTTTTTGTCTTCTTACTTATGTACTTCTTTTTGGAATTCCCTTAGGCTTACTGCTCCATCCACTTATCCATCTCTAGCCAAATTGTTCTCTAGGCTGAATGATTCTCTCACCCATTCACTTCCTGGCAGAACATATATTAGGCTGGGTGCAGCCTCCTTCTGTGTACATCAAGCAAAGTTTATCTCTAGACTGCATGCTTTTTCTACTGATGCAACTACTCTCATATCCCCACTCCCCACTCTCATCCTCCATTGGCTGAGCCCTCCAGGTATGCATCTCTTCCCAGATTCTCTGGGTGCACTCTGCACCTATGCATCTCCTGGTGGGCATTTCTTTAGGCAGGATGTCTCTTTGAATGTCTCTATTGTTGTGTTCTTTGCAATCCTGAGTACTTTCTTCATTCAACTACTGGTATCTGTACATACCCTAGGCTGGCTACATCAACTGTGAACCTTCTCTCATATCCTAACCATAAGTTGTTTGTGCCTTCTTCCCATGTATTTCCCATGAGTCCTACCCCAATCTGGCTGTATGTTCCACTTATTTTCACCTCCTTATCAATGCACTTCCAACTGGATCCTCCTCTAGGATTTCTACATCCTCATTCATGAGTTTCCTATCAAGTTCCCTACTAGTCTGGCTACCATCTCCACTTATTCATCACCTGCCACCTACTTCCCTCATGTATGCTGGAAGCTCCCTCCACCTATGCACCTTCATTCACATGTCTCCTAAGCTAGATGCTCCCTAGTGCCATATATATTCTACTATTTTCCCCCTAGGTTGATGTCACCATCTACCCATGAACTTTATGCGAATCCCCCTTGTCTTAATGCTCCTTCTACCTATGTACCACCTATTCAGTCATCCTCTAGTCTGACTTCCCTCTTCACTCTTATACTTTCTCCTCTGTCTTTCCTTATGCTTGATTCACTGTTCACCTATCTACTTCTGCTGCATCCTAGTCTGAGTTGGTTACAACCTACAACTATTCACCTTTTGTCTGGCACACTTTTAGGCTGGCTACAATTTCCCCTCATACACCTCCTGAAATTCAACTCCTAAGCTAGCTTCATACCTACCTTTCTCTTGCCTTACCTACTCCTAGGCAGGCTTATACCTCTACCCATGTATCTCACGTCAATCCTCCCTTAGTCTGGGTGCTTCCTCCATCCGTACACTTCCTGCCATGTCCACCCATATACTTAATGGTCCTTTCAACCGTGCACCTCTTTGTAAGTCTTCCTAGTCTGATTGCATCATCTATACTAATGCACCTCCAGCCAGTTGCATCTCTGGGTTTGCTTTACCATCCACTAACATACCTCATGTAGATTCTTTTTTTGGCTGGACTCTTCATCTACACACATTCCCCTGCCAAGTCATCCACTAGGCTGGCACACTCATATACCTCCTGCCATATTCTCCCTTATGCTGCCTACAGCCTAAACTCATAGAACTCCTACCAGGTTATCTCCCAGGCTGACTTCATCCCCCACCCATATACTTCTTACCTACACTGCTTGTTTGAGGCTCTTCTTCTTTGCCCAGTTCACATCCCCCACCCAGTTCTCCATAATAGTAATCATACAAGGCTCCTCTTAGTTGCCATATTTACATTCCTTGCCCCCAAACATCTACCTAGGTAGTAAAGAGTTCTTTTTCTTTGCCATGTTCATATGCTCCATGCAGTTATGACCTACAATAATGGTGTGATATTCATATTCTTTTTTGTTGTTGTTTCTATCCAACTACACCTAAAGGATCATTCAGAAATAGATGCTCTGACCATGCTGCGTTCTTTCTCTTTGCCTCATTCACAGCCCTGGTAACTTACATTCCTGTGAAGATAATATGATGCTATTTTTCTTTGCCCTCTTCATATCTCATGTCATTTTTTTCCACTGAACAGATGGACAGGTGACCTCCTCATACCCTTTTCATATCTTCCGTACAGTTATGTCACTGCAGTTATGGTGTAGGTATTCTTTATTCATTTTACATCCCCTTTCTACTAACACCATCATACTGAAGGATGTGAGGATGTATGCTTATCCCCTTTCCCTCCTCATATCCCCTGCTCTTTTGCAGCACTGCACTGATAATAAGGTGATACTGTTCTTTGACATGATCACATCTTCCGTACCTGTACACAATGTTGTGGACAGTGAAGGCTTCTCCTTTTTATCCAGTTCATATCTGAAGCCTAGGTACACCACAACACTGATGAGATGAGGTTCCTCTGATTTACCTGATTCACATCCTGTGTTCAGTTTCTTATTTTCCTTGCCATTTTCTTACCCATTTCTGAAATGTACCACTACAATTATGGAGCCAGACTCTTCTCTTTGCTCCATTCATAGCCCTTGCCCACTTCATCTATCACACTGTTGGTGGTGCATAGGTCCTGCTATTTTACCTATGCATATTACCTGTCCACTTACACCAGTGGATGATGCTATGGAGACATTTCTTATGTCAAACTCTGCTCTAAAATTTCCCCACTGTACTGATGGTGCTGTGTTACTCAGATTTGTTTAATTGTACCTTTAACACATGCTTGCATATTACACAACTCCTGTGCATATAAGGTGCCAACTTCACCACTTTGATCCTTTCACATCCTCTTTTCTGACAGGGTGAGCTCCTTCTATGTGTTCTGTTCACCCATCCTGCACAGAGATCCCACTGAATTGATGGTGCAGAGCTCTCCCCCTTTGCCTGATCACATCATCTGTCTAGTTACACCACTGCCTTGAAAGTGCAGAGCTCATTCTCCTTACCCATTTGAACCTGACAAACCAGTTATTCAACTGCACTAATAGAATATGACTCCATCACTAAGCCACTCACATACCTTGTCCAATTATACCTAGCACCGATGTGAAGTTTGTCCTCTTTGTCTCATTCTGAGCTCTGTCGACTTATACCCCTGCAGTTCAGATACAGACCAATACCACTTTGCCTTCCTCACATCCTTTGTTAATTTATGCCACTACATTAATAGTGGTGTGACTTTCCCCCTTCCTTTCTCCACCTGTCCTTACCAAGTACACCTCTGCATTAATAATGCATGGTTCCTCCTATTTGCTTCATTCATATACCTACTCATTTGCATCAATGCACTGATGGGACAAGGCTCCCCCTTTTTGCTCTGTTTACATCCTCTGCCTTGTTAAGCACTATGCTGATGGGGCAGGCCTGCTCCTTTTTTAGCAACATCCACTCTAAATAAAGTTACACAATAGCTCTGAGGGTATAGGGATCTTCTTATTTGTCTTGTTTGCATTTCCTCCTCTATAAGTCTTCTCTACTGATGGAGTAGGACTCTTCATTTTTCTCTTATTAGCTTCCCTTTCCCAGTTACCCCATTGCACCGGTAATGTGAATCTTCTCTTCGCCTATTCATGTATCCTGAGTAGTTACACAGTTATTGAGGGTGAAGATTTTCCTCTATGCTTCATTTACATCCCCTGTGTCTTTTTACCAATATACATATGGTGTAGGACTGCTTCTGTTTGCAATGTTCACATTCCCTGACCATTACTCCAACTCACTGATATAGTTGGTCTCTTCCATTTTTCCTATTCATATTCTCAGCCCAATTATACCATTAAAATAACAATTCGGTGCTTCTCCTATGATCTGTAATTATATTCCATGTCAAATCACACTGTATGAATGCTTTCAAGGAGCTTTTCACTGTCCTACACACTGTCCTACCTGATCCATTTATTCTACTTTACTGATGGTGCTAGTGTCCTTGTTGTTTGATCATTTCCTCTCCTCATTTACACCACTGCAATGACGTATTATGGCTGCTCCTCTCTGTCCTGTTTACACCTGTTGCACTGCACTCATGGTATTGGGATTTCCCACTTTGTCACATTTACATCTTCTCCCACCTTTCCCACTCCTCCTTACCTGAAGTGAAGACTAGAGACTCTTCCTCTTTGTGCTGTTCACAAACCAATCCCGGGTGCTCAGTGCACTGATGATGCAGAGTTGTCACTCATTACCACTTTTACTTCTACTGCACCGATGATTTAGGGCACTCCCTTTTCATCATGTTGGTGTGTCCAGACTTCTTATTTTCCTGGACTGATTGCTTGGAAATCCCACTCTTTGACTCATTCAAAACCATCCCAGAATACTCACTGTACCTCAATGCCCTTTTGACTTCCTCTGTCCAGTTACTCTGATACACTGATGAAACAAGGCTTCTCTTCTTTTTCCCATTCATATGTCCTGTCCCTTTACACAATTGTACTGATGGTGTGGGGCTCTTCCTTTGTGCTCTGTTCACATCTCTTGCCCAGACATATTGGGGCACTTTTGTTTTGGAGTTATTCATATTATCCATCTTTTACTTTGCATGCTCAGTTATTTCTCTGCTTAAATGATTCTGTATTCCTCCTCTTTGTTCCCACCACGTGCCCTGTCCATTTACATCACTGTGTTATGGGGTGGGGTGCCTCCTCTTTTCCCTTTTACATTCCTTCTAGTAGCACCAGTTTAATGATGTTAAAGTGCTTTCTCTTTTTTTAATTTCAAAATATTAAGGAAATACAAATATTTTTGTTACATGGATACTTTGTATAACACTTAAGTCAGGGCTTTTGGGGTGGCCCTCACTAGAATAGTGTTCGTTGTACCCAATAGGTAAGTTTTTAATCTTCTCTTTATACTGTTTACATCCTCTGCCCAGTTACACAACTGCACATGAGTCAGGGCTCCTTTCTTTGCCTTATTCACGTTTTCTACCTAGATATCTCACTGTACTGATGGTGTAGGACTGCCATTTTTTGTATTTTGTCTTTTTCTATTAAGTCATTCCACTCCGTAGGCATTTAGGTGATACTTTTGTTTGTCCCATTCACACTCTTGTCCCTTGCCACTACACTGATGATGCATGGCTTTTTCTTTAATCTGTGATCATGTCATCTCTCTAGTTACACAACTATATGAATGTATGAATGTTCATAGTACCTTTTCCCCATTCATATGCCCTATCCAGTTATATAGCTATCTTGATGATGCAGGACTCCTACTGCAGTCACGCCTGTGTGTGTACAGTGATACAGTATATACTATTGCACCAGTTGGGCTGCCCAATTTTCCCTCTTTGCTCAGTTAACATTCACTGTCCAGTCACACCACTACACTGGTAGGGCAAGACTCCTCCTTTATTCCTCATTCAGATCCCTATTGAGTTACATTACTGCACCTTTTGGGTGGGGTTGTTCTTCTTTGCTTTGTTCTATTTTTATTGTTATACTACATGTAATGAATATATGTTTCATCATGATTTTAAAACACCCCCACCTCTCTTTTATGCTGTCTCTCACATACACACTATAGTAGTTGTGGAACTATAGTATCACAGAAATGAACATCAAAAACTTCTTTTCTGCTAGAGATACACATTAGGGATATAGTCCACCATGTGTCTAGCAGTGTTTCTCAGTGCAAGGGTAGAAATCTCTAAACTTACAGCAGGGGCAAAAAGAGACTTCCATATTTCTTGATAGAGATCATAGGCTCATTTAAATGAAAATAATGTTTGTTTCAATAATATTAATAATATTTTAATTATTTAATAATGACGGAATATTTCACACATTTTCCAAGACATGGCTTCCCACTTGCAAAAAGCTTAGTGATTCCAGGTAGGATAAAAACAAAGAGGTCCACACTGAGGCAATTATAATGAAATTGTCAAAAGCCAAAGAAAAAGAAATAATTGGAAGCAGCAAGAGAGAAACAACTCATCCCTTATAAGGGATCCTCAGTCAGTAAGATTAGCAGCAACTGATTTCTCATCAGCAACCATGGAGACCAGAGGCAGTGGAATAATATCTGAAGTGCTGAAAAAAAAAACTTTCAAAACTTGAAAAACTATCTTTCAAAAATGGATAAATTAAGACATTCCCAGAGAAACAAAAGCTGAGGAGGAATCTTGCTAGTAGATTTTCCCTATAGAAATCCTAAAGGGATTCTTTCATGCTAAAATGAAATTTTGACATACAGGAACTCAAAGTCTTATGAAGAAATAAAGAATACTAGTAAAAGTAATTGCATAAGTTAATAGGAAAGCCAGTATTGTGGGTCTTTTAGCTTGTAACTCCTAATTTTTTCTTATGTGGTTTAAAAGACATACATATAACAACAATTATAACTTTGTGATCCTAGACACACAACGTATGAAAATGTAATTTGTGATAATGGCAACATAAAATGGAAAAGATGGAGTTGCATAGGAGCAGAGTTTTGAAATTAAGTCCATGTTAATTCAAACTAGTTGGTTATAAATACAAGATGCAAGTTGTAATACACAGCATAACTTTTAATAAAAACTAAAACATATACTAAACAATGATAAAGGAATCAAAACAGTATGCTACACACGTACACATACAAATATACACACACACATAAAAGAGGCAGCAATGAAAGAATTGAGAAAAAGATATTATATAGAAAAAAATAAATAGCAAAATGGCAGAGGTAAGGCTTTATTTTGAGTGGTTGGGGTAAAGGTTTATTTATAACAAAAAGATAGATTACTAAACTTCCAAGCTTATTATTCAACTGTCTCAGTCACATAGTCCCCAAAATACCGTTCCTTCCCTTCCCCTACAGAAGCACATTAAATTGAACTCCCTCCTTCTGGAAACACGATGCCTCCACTTCCAGGGCACCTCCAGGTCGCGCTTTTCACTCTCCTCTCCAGCTGCTCCATCTTCTCTGTCCTTTCCTCCTCTGGCGCCGCCACCTGAGTAGTGAATGCTAATGTCCCGTGGGACCCTAACCTAGCCTCTGTTACACCACGTGGCTGCCTGGACCCTAACCCGACACCCAGAACTAGGACACACTCTCGGGTCTGAGCCTCAAACTCTGAGACACCTCCAGCTCACGACTGCAAAGCGGGTCAAGGACTGCGAAAACACCCCCAACACAGACAGTCCTCACTCCTGTCCCCAGAGCGGCCAGGAGGCCGCCAAGACGGAGATAAGACTGGAAAGGGAGCTGGCACAACCCCCACACGCGACCAAGACCAGCAGATGAGGGGCATCCCAGGTCCCCTCCTCTTGCTCTGCCCTGTGCAAAGAGCGTCCTGCGAGCCCCACCCCACCCTCGCCCCCTCTTGGCCCCAGACAGGATGTCCCAGCAAGCGCCCTGGCGCAGTTGCTGCGTGGGCATGGACAGCGGGAGAAAGAGGGACACTTACACGTGCCAGCCCCAAGCCCTCACTGAGGTAAGTTACATCTTATCAGTAATTACTTAAAAGGTAAATAGATTATGTTTGCCAATTAAAATTTGGAAAAGAAAAGAGATTGATAAAATAGATAGTGAAAATCATGATTGAACTACACATTGTCTATAACAGACTGACTTCAGATCCAAGGACACGAAAAGATGCGCCATGAACAGATTGGAAAAAAATTGTAACTAGAGTAGCCATACTAATATCAGAATAAAGTACACTTTAACATAAAAATGTTACAAAGAAGGGTATTACATAAAAAGTTATTTATTTTGTACATAAAATGGTCAATGCATCAAGAAGATACATGGATTAGAAAACTTAATGAATATTATTAAGATGGAAACTTGCCCCCAAAGAAAACTACAGATTCAGTGTAATCCCTATAAAAATCTAAATGACTCTTTTTGAAGAAATGAAAAATCTAACCTTAATACACACACACATACACAATTCTGATGGACCCAGTATAGCCAAAACAATCTTGAAAAGAATAAAATTGGAGTACACACACTTCTTAATTTCAAAACTTTACTAGGGCAGCACCTATAGTTCAAGGAGTAGGGTGCTGGCCCCATATACCAGAGGTGGTGGGTTCAAACCTGGCCCTGGCCAAAAACTGCAAAAAAAAAAAAAAAACCAAACTTTACTACAAAGATATGTGTGTGTGTTGTGTGTATGTCATCAATGTGATACTGGAATAAATATAGACATACAGATCAAAAAAAAAAAAAGAATAAAACTGAGAGTCCATGAATAAACCCATATATCTACACATCTGTGGTCAAATGATTTTTCACAAGGGTACCAAGACCATTCCATAGAAAAGAATTATTTCTTCAACAAATGATTCAATAAAGTTGAATCCTTACCTCACACCACTTATAAAAATTAATTGTAAATGGATCAAATCTAAATATAAAAACTAAAGCTGATAAAAACCTTTATAAGATAATATAGTGGTAAATATTGCTGACCTTGGATTTGGTAACTTTTTAAAGAAGTATGGTCTTGTTCTGTTGTCCAGGTTGGAGTGAGTGCAGTGACATCATCATAATTCACAGCAGGTTTGAAATCCTGGGCTTACGTGATCCTCCTGAGTAGACAGGACACCAGGTAAGTGCTATCATGTATGGCTAATTTTTTTCTTATTTTTTAAGATACGAGGTCTTACTGTGTTGTCCAGTCTGGTTTCTCTTGCCTCAGCCTTCTGATTTGCTGGGATTATAGGCATGACCATCACATCTAGTATTAATGGATTCTTAAATATGAGCCCACAGAATAAGCAACAAAAGAAAAAGTAATTAAATTGGACTTTATCACAATTGAAAGTTTGTACTTAAAAATACTATGAACAGAATGAAAGGATGAGTCACAAAATAGAAGGTATTTGAAAATCATAAATCTAGTGGAGTTATTCAAATTATATAATGAGTGCTCAAAACTTAACAATAAAATGACAAAAAAAACAAATTTAAAAAAGAGAAAAAGATCTGAATAAGCATTTCTTCAAACAATATATACAACTGACCAACAAGCATATAAAAATGTCATTAATGAAAAGCAAATCAAAACTGAAATAAGATATCACTTTACCCTCCAGGGATGGCTGTAATTTTTTTAAAGAGGAAAATAATGTTTTAGTGAGAATATAGACAATGCAGAACACTTACATATTTCTGAGGGAAATAAAAACTGGCACAGCCACTGTAGAGAGTTTGGTTTTCCCTCAAAAAGTTAAATCAATAATTGCTATATGATCCAGCATGTCTACTCCTGGGTATATGTAGTATATCCAAAAGAAATGATAACAGAAGTCCAAACATAAATTTGTACATGTATGTTAGCAGCACTATTTACAGTAGCCAAAAGATCTAAATTTCCGAACAACCCAAAAGGCAAAATAACCCAAATGTCTGTCTAATTATGACAAAATATAGTATACCTATAAATGGGGATATTATTCAGCCATCAGAAAGGAACAGAGTACTGATTCATGCAGCAGCTTGAATGAACCTGAAAAATTTATGCTAAGTAAAAGAATGTAGACATAAAAGGACACATATTGTATGATTCCATTCATATGAGACATCCAGAATAGGCATGGGGACAGAAAGCAGATTAGTGGTTTCTAGGGACTGGGTGAAGGAGGAATGAAGAGTGACTAATTAATGGGTATGGGGTTTCATTTTATGATGATGAAAATGCTGGATAGAGCTATGAGTTCACAACACTGAGAATATACTAACATTCTCCCAAGACCTCAAAATCCAAATGGATGAGAACATTCAAGAACTACATTACCTGTATGGTATCAGTATTTGTATGTGAGAGAAAAAAAAAGGAAAGAAAAGAAGCAATGGCATAACATCAGACTAACTCCATAAAAAAGAATCTCCAGGAAGGGCAGCAGAAATTGAGAGTTTTTGACCTTTCTGTATCAGGCAAGTGTCAGAACCCATCTTAAAGACAGAAAGTACTGGAAGGGAATAGCTCTATTGAACTTTCGAAACTGGGATCCCCAGATCTTCTCAGACTGATTCCCTTGACTAGCATAAATTCCTGGGGTGGAAAATAATTCAATAGGAAATTGACAAAAGAAATAAAAAAGAGAAGGTCCAAAATTATACTATCAGGGGGCGGAGCCAAGATGGCGAACTGCAGCCAGCTTTTTACAGAAGCTCCCATCCAGAAGGAGGCTGAAAGGACAGAACCTTAGCAAAGTAGCTGATGGTGTGGAGCAGAGACAAGAGAGAA
>NW_003852737.1:0-1420 GCF_000181295.1 Otolemur garnettii
CTTACCCCTATCAGAATGTCCATTAGTTAATAGCAAAAAACAATAGATGACAGCATGGATGTGGTGAAAAGGGAACACTTACACACTGTAGGTGGGATTCGTATAACCTCTATGGACAAAATAGCATGGATATTTCTTGGAGAACTAAATGCACACCTACCACTGGATCCAATAATCCCACTACTGGGCATCTATCCAAAGGAAAATAAATCATCCTATAAAAAAGACCCCCTCACACACTCATGTTTATTTCAGACCAACACACAATTGCAAAGATATGGCCCCAGCCAAAGTGCCCATCAACTGACAAATGAATAAAGAAATTATGGGATATTCATACACACACATAGACACAAACAAGCTCACAATGGAATACTACTCAGCCACAGAAGCAAATTAAATAGTGTCTTCTGCAGCAACTTGGATGAAACTGGAAGCCATTGTCCCAAAACAAAAGCTACATGTTCTCACTTATAAGTGGGAGCTAAGCAATGGGTGTGCATGGTGATACAAAGTGACTCGATGGACATGGGAAACACAGAAGGGGGGAGATGGAATGGATGAAAACTGGATACATTATACACTGTTCAGGTGACAAATATACCCAAAGCTTAGACTTCTCCATTGTATAATTAATCTGTGTAACAAAAAGTCATTTTATTTGTACACAAATTTGTAGTTAAATTTATTAAACTAATTTAAAAAAATACTAGATAATAACACACACAAAAAGAATAAATAAAGAATAAGTAAATTGTGTCAAGTGAGCTACAGAGAAAAATGAAAGAGATAAGAAAAAAATAACACATATAAAATAAAATTAGTCATTAATGTTCGTGGGTCTGTGGATTTTTATTTTGGTCTTTTACTCATGTATTTAGGGATACAGTTAAGTGACCTATTAATCTTTGTTAGGCTTTCTCATCTAGTTTGAGGTCAGTGAGTATCAGCTGATCATATATTTTCCTAGATTTGCTAGTGAGAGTTTCAATTATGTAACAGACTAATTTAAGCTTTTTGACATTGTGAAAGCAATGGTCTAAGAGAGAGAAAGCATGCAAACCACCTTGCAGCCTGTCCTGGGAACTGTTATCTTGTCACTTCTAACATACACGATTGGCCAAAACAATTCACAAAACCTATCCAGAATCAAGAGAACAGTAATAAACTCTATTTCTTGCAAAAACATACATTAAGAGAGAAATGGAGGATTGGGGGAAATTTTGCTTTCAATCTATCATGCTAACCCTCTTTTTTCTTATTTGGCCAGAGTTATCTTCATTTCAAAGTGATAAAAGTGGGCATCCTTGCCTATTTTAATTCTGTAAGAAAAGTATTTTTAACATTTCACCATTCTGGAAAATTTTTCACCTAATTTTCAGTTATCTATTTATTTAGTAGAGACAGGGTCTCACTCTGT
>NW_003852737.1:1938-11486 GCF_000181295.1 Otolemur garnettii
AACAGTCCATTTTGAATGCTATAGATGAGTGTCAATTTCCTTTTCCTTCAGGTTGTTGGCAAAATTCAATTCTTTCCAGTTACGGGACTGGGATTCTTCTTTTCTTGGAACCTGTCAGCTGATGGCTGTTTCCAGCTTCTAAGGGTGACGAAAATGCTTTTTCCTCCATTTGTGAAGCTATCAATGGTAAGTTGAATCCTTCTCAAGTCACATTCCTCTAACCTATTGAAGGATGTTTATCTGTTTTTAAAGATCCATAAGATTAGCTTGGGCAACACAGAGATAATCCAGAATAATTGTCTCATCTCAAAATCCCTCACCATAATCATGCCTGCAAAGTCCTTTCTGTCATGTAATATAACATATTCATAGGTTATGGAACATAAGAATGTGAACATCTTTGGGGAGCTGTTATTGTGCCCACCACATATCTCTAGAATAGGTTTATTTACTCCTTATATATTCCTTGTTTTGATAATATATTGTGGGGACAATTTGAATTTTGGTGTAAATTTTCTGCCTTTACAAACAGCTTTATGTTAGTTGACTACAAGAAAGTGCACATATTTAATGTATGCAGTGAGATGATTTTAGATATGTGCTTAAACTCGTAAAACTATCATCATATTTAAGGTAATACACAAGGCCATCACCTCCAAAGGTTTCCTCCCACTCTTAGAGTTTTCTTTCTGTTGTTTACTTTTTTTGTGGTGAGAACACTTAACATCAAATCTAACCCAACCCTAACCTTGACAAATTTTTAGTATATAACACTATTAACTACAGACACTCTGCTCTGTAGCAAATCTTTAAAACTTATTCATCTTACATAATTGCAATTGTACATCCTTTGAGCTGAAACTCCTCATTCACTGCTCTCTCTAACCTTTGATAACCACCATTCTACTCTCTGCTTTGGTGGGTTTGACTTTTTAAGATACCTCATCTAAGTGGGATCATGCAGTGTTTGAGCATTATAGCTCTACTCATAATAGCCAAGCCAAGGAACAACCTGTCTGCCAGTGTGTAAATAGATGAAAAACTATGGCATATACATACAATGCAATATTGTTCCACTTTACAAAAGGAAATTCTGACATACATACATGACAACAAGGATAAACAAGGACTTATGCTTAGGGAAAGAAGCCAGTCACAGAAGGAGAAACACTGCATATCATTTTATTTTTAAATGCAGTCATATTTCAATAAAAGCTTCCTCTTCAAATGACTTGTGCTGTATCCCATCAGCTTTGATAGATTGTGTTTTCACCTTCATTTCTTTCAAGATATTTTATAATTCTCATTTGATTCTTTATTTGCTTTATTGGTTGTTTAAGAGTGTGTTGTTTAATTACCATATATTCATGACTTTTCCAATTTTTCTTTGCTATTGAATTTTAGTTTCATGAGTTGTGGTAGGAATAAACACACAATATGATTTAAATCTTCTTAAACGTGTTAAGAAGTATGAGGTGGGACAATTGAGTTTGTGAGTTCAGCCTAGAAATACTGTTACATACCTCATTGTTAAATATCACTACAGTCACCTTGGAAGCACTCCCCTTAGGAAGTTAGACACCTATGCCAGTGTCTAGTCCAACACTTCAAAGCAAGTTTAAAACTCTTTTTCAGGAATGACCATCAAATCTGTCATTGTAAAGCACCGCAAAAACATTCAACAACAACACTAACTGCTATGTAGCAAGACACCTCATATAGTGACATGAACACAGTTCATGAGTGAGACACTGATAAATCAAGGTTATGAAACCTTACCAAGTTGTTTGTACAGTGCTGCTGATATAAGCACATGGTAGCAAGTTTGTAAACTTAATTGTCAGAACTTATTAATGACAGCTATGATGGCCATTCCAGAAAAAGTGTTCTAAACATTTTAAGGATGGACTAGCCACTGGCATCAGTGCATAGCTTCCCAAGTGGAGTACTTAGAAAATGACCATAGTGATATTCAGCAATGAGGTACACAGCATTTTTTTCTAGGATGAGTTTGCTAACTTAATTGTCAGACTTTGTATATTATGACCTAAGATCTGATCTATCTTGGGGCATACTCTATGCACATTTGAGAAGAATTATATATTCTATTGCTGTTGAGTAGAATGTTCTGTATATATCTGTTGGGTCAATTTAGTTTATAGTCTTGTTTAAATTCACTATTTACTTATTGATTTTCTGTCTGAATGTTATATCCATTATTGAAAATGGAATATTAAAATCTACTGCTATTAGTAGATTACTGTCTATGTCTGCCTTCAGGTATGTCAATGTTTGCTTAATATCTTTATGCACTCCTATGTGAGCTGCATCTGTATTTATAATTGTTACATCTCCTTGATAAGTTGAGCCTTTCATTAATACTAAATGTCCTTCTTTATTTCTTGTGACAGGTTTTGACTTAAAGTCTCTTTTGTCTAATGTGATTATAGCTACCTCTGCTTTGTTTTGTTTACCATTTGCTTGGAGTATCTTTTCTTTTTCTTTATTTTTAGCCTGTGCGTATCCTGAAATATAAAATAAGGCTAAAAGAAAGCATACAGTTATTTTTTTAAGTCATTCAGTAACTCTCTGTCCTTATTGAAGAATTTAATCCACTTAATTTAAATTAGTGATAGAGAAGGATTTTGTATTACCATTTTGTTTATTGTATGCCTTCTAATTTCTCTTATAATCTCTGTCTTCTTTTGTTTTTCATTGATTTTTTTCAGTGATATCTTTTGATTCTTTTCTCTTTTTATTTTTTATGTATTCTACAGGTGTTATCCCTGTGATTACCATGAGGCTTTCATTAAATATGCCATAATTATCAACCTAACACTCTGGGAGGCCAAAGCAGGTGGATCACTTGACCTCAGAGTTCAAGACCAGCCTGAGCAAGAGTGACACCTTGTCCCTAAAAAATAGCCAGGTATTGTGGTGGGTGCCAGTAGTCTCAGCTACTTGAGAGGCTGAGGCAAGAGGATCACTTGAGCCCAAGAGTTTGAGGTTGCTGTGAGCTATGATGCCATCCATGGCACTCTGCTGAGGACAAGAAATTAAGGCTCTATCTAAAAGAAAAAAAAAAAAGAAAGAAAATCACACCACCAAACTAACAAAAATATTCCATGATTATGAGAGTCTCTTTTAATCTGATAACAAATAAGTTTTAACCACACATATATAACCAAAACTTTTACTCTTTCACATTTTGTGATTTATGCCATTATTTACATCTTTCAATTGTGCATCTACTTAAAATTTTTGATAGTTATGGCATTTTTAATATTTTTATTTTAACTTTTACCCTAAAATTAAAAGTGATTTACACACTTATTATAATTTTCTGTTTGTAACTTTACCTTTCCTGTGAGTTTTTACTTCTGTATGAGTTTGTGTTACTTTTTAGCATTTGTTATTTCAATGCAAGAAACACCCTTTATAAAAAGAGGAATAGGGGATAAGAACTTAATCAGCTTTTGTTTGGGAAAATACGTCTTCATTTTTGGAGAATATCTTTTCTGGGTGCAATGTTCTTGTTTGGCAGTGTTCCCCTCCCCCCTGAGCATTTAAAAATTATTGTTCCACTCCCTTTTTGCCTGCAATGTTTCTACTGAGAAATCCATTGAAGAAGCCTCAAGAAGCCCCATTATGTGGCAAGTTGCTATTTTCTTGTGTTTACAAAAAAATCTTTGCCTTTGACCTTTGACAATTTGATTAAAACGTGTCTTAGTGTAGATCTCTTTGGTTTTATCCCACTTGTACTTCATAACTCTGAATGTGCATGTTCTTTACCAGCTTTGAATGTTTCATCCATTTTTTTCTTTCAATATATTCTTGTCTCTCTTTCTCTCTCTGTCTTGAACTCCCATAATGGTGGGGGCTAATGTAGGGAAAATGAAACATCTTTTCTTATACTTTTTAATATGGTTATTCTTAGTTTTGTGTTCCTTTGGAATACTGCAATACATAATTGGATTCTGGAGTACCCATAATTTTATTTTGCTTTATGTATCACTAGTCAATTGATTAATGTTTCTGTAAGGGGGGAAGAGAAGTAGGACTTTCTATTCCAGTATGTTGATGACATAAGTCATTTAATTTTATTTCTTGTAATGTATTTATCAAGTTATCTATCAAGATTAAGCTGACCTCATAAAAATTTTCATAGAAACCTTTTTTCTATGCTCTGGAAGACTTTTTGTAACATGTATATAAGTTCCACTTTTATTTTATTCATTTCATTTTAATGTCAGGTTAATATGAGTGTACAAACTATTAGGTTACAAAGTTTTCCTTTGTTTCATTTCTTAGGTAAGGACCTATTGTAGTGGTGTCCCACCCCCAGGAGGTGTGCCATATTACACTGTGCCCACTAGATAAGAATACACTGATCCCTCTCTCTCCCCTTCACTTGCCCCTTATTTTCTTCCTCTCCACCCAACTTGAATTAAATTGATTTTTCCTCTTGTGTGAGCATGTGTTAGTTCATCTACTGGCTTCATATTAGTATTGAGTACCTTGGATATTTGCTTTTCCATTGTTGTGACACTTTACTTAGGAGGATGTTCTCCAATTCTATCCAGGTTAATATAAAAGATGTTAAGTCTCCATCTATTTTTATGGCTGAATAATATTTCATGGTATCCATATAGCACAGGTTGATGGGCACTTGGGTTGTTTACACATAGCTGTGATAAACAATCTAGTGCAAATGTCCTTATGGTATAATGATTTCTTTTTTTCCTTCTAGGTAGATGCCTAATAATAGGATTGCAGGATCAAATGGCAAGTCTATATTGAGTTCTTTGAGAATACTTCATACTTCTTCCCAAAGAGACTGAATTACTTTGCAATCTCACCAACAGTGTAAAAGTGTTCCCTTATTTCCACATCTGTGCCAATATCTGCAGGTTTAGGGTTTTATGATGTGGGCTGTTGCTACTGGGGTTAGGTGATATCTCAGGGTGGTTTTGATTTTCATTTCTCTGATAATTAGGAATGATAAGAAGTTTTTCATATGTTTTTTTGCCATTCATCTGTCTTCTTCAGGGAAGGTTCTGTTCATGTCTCTTGTCCACTGTCCACTGATAGAACAGATAGAGTTGTTTGCTTTTTTTTTTTTTGTCAATTAGTTTGAGTTGTCTGTAGATTCTCGTTATCAACCCTTTCTCAGAATCACAACACATAAATATATTTTCTCATTCTGAATGTTATCTATTTGTGTTAATTGTTGTATCCTTAGCTGTGCAAAGCTTTTCAGTTGAATTAAGTCCCATTTGTTTATTTCTGCTGTTGTTGCAATTGCCACTGAAGCCTTCTTCATAAAATCTTTTCCCAGTCCGGCATTATCAATAGTTATTCCCACACTTTCTTCTAAGATTTTTATCATTTTCTGTCTTAGATTTAAATCTTTCATCCTGAGTCGATTTTTGTACATGGTAAAAGATGTGGGTGCAATTTCAGTCTTTTGCTGTGGTTATCCAGTTCTCTCAGCACCATTGATTGAATAGGGATTATTTTTCTCAGTGTATGCTTTGTTTGGTTTGTCAAAGATCAGATGACAATGAAAGGCTGATTTCATCTCTTGGTTTTCTATTCAGTTCCATATGTCTATGTCTTTATTTTTGTGCCAATATGATGCTGTTTTGATTACTGTAGAGTTGTAATATAGACTGAAGTCTGGTGGGGTGCTATCTCCGGCTTTATTTTTATTACTGGGAATAGCCTTGGCTATACTGCATTTTTTTCTAGTTCCATATAAAATGAAATATTGTTGTTTACAGTATTTCAAGGTTTTATGTTAGTATTTTAATGGGGATTGCATTGAATCTGTAGATTACTTTGGGTAAAATAGACATTTTAACGATATTGATTCATCCCAACCAGGAACATGGTATGTTCTATTTGTTAAAGTCTTCTGCAGTTTATTTTCTTAGGTTTTCATAATTATCTTTGTAAAGATCCTTCACCTCTTTTGTTAGTTATATTTCTAAGTATTTTATTTTCTTTGAAGCTACTGTTGTGAGGCTACTGATTTGTGACCATTGATTTTATACCCTGAGATGTTACCATATTTCTTGATCACTTCCAGGAGTTTTATGGTTGAGTCTCTGGGTTTTTCTCAATATAAGATCATATCAATAGCAAAGAGCAAAAGTTTGACCTCCTTTGACCCCATTTGGTTGCCCTTTATATCCTTTTCTTTCCTGATTGCATTGGCTAGAACTTCCCAAACTATGTTGAATAGCAATGATGATAGTGGATATCCTTACCTGGTTCCAATTCTAAGTAGAAAAGCTTTCAGTTGTGATATTAGCTGTGGGTTTGTAATAAGATTGCTCCAATCAGTTTAAAAAAATGTGCCATCTATGCCTATTCTCTTAAGTGTTCTTGTTAGAAAAGGATACTGAATTTTGTTGAATGCTTTTTCAGCATCTATTGAGAAGATCATACTGTTGTGACCCCTATGGCCCTGGATGCAGTTGCCACATTAAGGTACCAGGTGTGACATGGATTAGAAGTACAAGCTTGCAAGAGGTGGGCTAACCTTAAGTGCAGGGTAGCCCTGAGCCCCCTTCACAAGGCTATTTATTAAGGTTATACACAACAGGTGTGGAGAGTTAAGATAGTTTCATACCAGGGCTGCATGCGTAAGGATTGCCACATGCTCTTTCCTCACGTATTCTTTCCCCACAACCCTCATGAAGAAGTACCAAGCATGAATGTTTAGCACATGTTTATTAATGAGTGGTCAATCTTATCTCATTCTGGAATACTGAGTTACTTGGGAATTTGCCCCTAAGTCATAAAACATCTCTACATTTGCCAGGAGACTGTCCTGTTCTCAGCGTTTCCTTTTAACGTGATAAAAGTCAGTAACTGTCCTGGCAAGCATGGTGTCCATTACTCTACATCATATGGTTTTTGTTTTTACTTCTATTTATGTGATGAATTACAATTATGAATTTGTGTATGTTAAACCAACTTTGCATCCTTGGGATAAAACCTTGTTGATCATGAGGCATAAATTTTTTTTAATGTGTAGCTATAATCTGCTGGGTAAGATTTTATTTATTATTTTTGCATTAATATTAATTAGAAGAATTGGTCTGTAGTTTTTCTTTTTAGTTGAGTCCCTTCCTGGTTTTGGTATCAGGGTGATATTTGCATCATAGAACATGTTCAGGAAGAGGTTCTACAGTATAGATATAAGCTCTCCTTCAAAGGTTTGATTTGAATTCTGTTGTGAAACCATCTGGTCTATGGCTTTTTGGGAAGAGAGTTGGAAATATTTTTAATTGTTGCTTCAGTTTTGGTGCTTGATATTGGTCCAACTTTTATATAGTAACTCATACTCTAAACTGAAGCAGATGTTTGAATATTTGTATTAATAGCTACCTAATGCAGAATGATAAATGTACTCCCAACTTACATGTTTTATTGATCTTCAGGAGCAGCAGGTAATGAGATTAAACTTGGTAAAATGAGGCAGGTTTACTGGTCACTTACAATTTGTTTTGATCAGTTGCCATTCTAGTTCTCCTTTAATTCTTAATTTGAGTATCAAGATCCATAATATATGAAAAAGATCTATAATATATGAAAAAATTACATATATTAAATTTCAAATCTTACTTTTAAATTAAAAAAAACAATATTTGAAGGATGTTTTTTATCCTGTAAACATGCAGATGCTTTTCTCTCAAATGGAAGTAGCAACCCGAAAACAAAAACATATAAACATTCTGAAATTTGAACTAAATATGGAATCTTTTATCTTAAATATTCAAGCTAAAAAAAAATTCTTTCCTCCATTATAACAGGTAATAAAAGAATGATATTTCCCGAGAATACAATAACTTCATGACTTCATTTTCTCTTCACAAAGGGGAGGTGGCACTTTGATGGCAGAAGCAATGTCTTCAGCAGACCAGACATAAGCCCTTACTAATGTTGTTTCATATCTTTTCCTGAAGTCTACTTCAAAAGATACTTTACTGAGCTGCTAAATTCCATGTGGCTGAGTAGGAAACAAATAGGAAAGACAGAAGCTGAGGGCCACAGGGGTTCGGAGTTGGCAGCATGGTGATGGGCTTGCGCTTTATCATAGGAAACTAAAGAGTACTTAAATGATACTGGCTGCACATGCGGTCATAATTTATAGGCCTCCAGCGACTCGGTGGATATGTGCGCCTAACTTTCTTAACTCCAGTTTCTGTTTTACTGGAGTCTGCAGTAAAAACTGCAGTGATCCCCCTGCACAGAGTCTTTATTTCTCTCACATCAAAAGAATCAGAGAGAACACACGGCATGAAGTATAAGAAAACCATGACTGCAATAAATAAATAAATAAATAAAGCTAAAATGTTAGTACAAGTAAAATGGTACTGAAAAGGCTGCGGGCAGATGACCATTCAGATAGAAAACTGGAATTTTAGAGGCCTCAAGCAGAACTGTAGAAGTGATGTTTTTAAATAATAACTCACTCTTACGTTGCAACATACATAAGTTAAAAGAGGCCATCCGAAAATGTTTTGTTCATTTTTAAAGAGCATTCTCTAAAAAGAATTGATTTTGAAATCCATATATAGTAGGTCAAGAAAAGTTTAAAATAATTAAATTGTTTAAAAACAAGTTTGTGTTTTTGTTTTGCTTTTTTTTTTTTTTTTTACATTTTTCCACCCCTTGACAATAGCTGCTTGAAAGAGCTGAGTCTTTTTTTTTTTTTTTAAATTGGAAGCCAAGTCTTTTTGTTTCATGAATTGGAGGTAGTAAAGGAAAAAATTTCTGAAAAACAATAATGAAGAAAATAAAATTGAAATACTTTCTGTGAATAAAGTCTTCCTATACTATTAGACTTTACTCCCTATACTATTTATTCCTACCCAAAACTCAATGAGGAAAGCTAAAGTAATGACTTTTACCTCTTTCTTTTAAATTTATGCCACATAACATATTAATTAAACAAGAAGACAGAATCAGGGTGGCTCTTCTCGGTGAGAACCTGGTTAAAATATACAGTTAATTACCTAGTGTATTTGTATGGGTTGTATAAGAAGTTACATAGTCATGACCACTCCCAGATGACAAACTCTCTGACAGATTCTTATTCTAAGGAACAGATATGTAAAGTCTCAAATTGATAGTTCAGATTTCCTAAGAGAAAGATGCTAAGATTTGCAGGTAGGTTGTTTCTAGGGGGGTGCTCTCAAAAAATACCACCTATAACAGTTTATATCCGGCCAACAAAGGAATTCACCACTGAGCTTATCAGCATTGCTGCTGCCCCCTCACCAGCCCACATTGGAAACCAAGAGATTCTTCT
The DNA here is from genome assembly GCF_000181295.1 of Otolemur garnettii. NCBI lineage: Eukaryota > Metazoa > Chordata > Mammalia > Primates > Galagidae > Otolemur > Otolemur garnettii. Next base: position 11,264 of record NW_003852737.1, read on the forward strand.
GAGTCTCCTTAAGGAGTACAGGCAGCTAGTGGTTATCTTGGCTGTGTGTAGTCCTCTGTTGCAGACTTCTTTCCAGGAGTGTGGCAACCCAGGGAATAATACTACGTGAGGAGTGGCTCAGGTGTAAGATATTAGCAGGAAATATTTGCAACTGGAAGCTGCGAGTGTTTGCTTAGTTTACAAACATGGGGCCTGGGTGATGTACCATAGTATCAGTGACACA
>NW_003852737.1:11872-14873 GCF_000181295.1 Otolemur garnettii
CCTTTCTCTTTTTAGTAATTAGTCAGATATAGTATCTAATTCTGAAAAACATGTAACTGCTCAACCATGAGGAGAAAACAAAATAGAGCTCTGACATATTAGAAACAACATTTAAAGTTTCAAGAAAGGACACCTAGTAACTTTGTAGTGGAGATCCCTTGTAGACAGTACCTTCGCCCCATGATAAATAATGTATATATGATTCAATGGATATGATACAATCATATGGGAATTTCATATCTGTGTTGTCTTTTTTGACAGCACAGTCCCAATCTAATTATGAAAATAAGTGTCCATAGAACCCAAATTGAGGGTTTTATTAAAGAAATACATGATAAGGAAGTCTTCAAATTTATCTTTATTGAACCTCTATGCCTCTTAAGGTCATGGGACTAGGAAGAAAGAAAATGGATATTCCAAAAAACAAATAAACCATTGCAGATTGCAGGAGACTAAAGAAACATGAGCTCTGAATGTGATGTGCTATCCTGGACTGGATTCGGGAACACAACAAAGACATTAGCGAAAAACTGGTAACATCTGAACAAAGTCTGTGATATAGTCCTGCTAATATAATGCTGATTTCTTAGTGTTGACAAGAGTACCAGAATTATGTAAGAGGTAATGTTAGGGAACTACAAACCTTAGGGATCTTTTACCTTTTATAATTTTGATGGTATCTCAGCTGAAGAGATAAATACTTAGATAAGTATAGGGCTTTTTTTCTCCAAAGTTATTGACATGTGATATTCATGTCTCAATCAGAGAAGCAAAATTAAGAAGAGATTGATATATGATAGGCAGATAGATAGATTTATTACCGGAAGTTGGATGAAGCAATTGTGGCAGCTGGCTAAGCAGTCTCTGCAAGGCTGTGTCCACATGTAACGCTACAGCACACAGCCCTCAACCCGTCAGTCAGGAAGAGGATCTCAGTCAAGCAGGAGCCTCATGAGCACCAACTGGAACACCACCTCCCTCGTGAGCAGCAATCCTAAATGTGTGAGGGAAGACCCTGGAAGACAAACTATAATCCCTGTCGGTCTTGCTGTCTTTTCCTCACGGAGCTGAACATATGTGCTTCTAGCCCAGGATTCAGAGAAAATAATATCTAGCAGGAAGGGAGAGAGAATTGCAGGCCCAGCAGCTGCACTGTGCCAGTGAGGTGAGTTGGTAGATCAGCCTTGGGTGTCTGAGGTACAAGATGGCTGCTGCCTCCCTCCTGATCGTCTCCTTGACAAGATCATTACGCTTTAGCCAATAGACTGTTTTCTTGAATTCCATCTTGTCTCTCTGGAACTTTGTTTCATACAACAAATGTTCAGCGTCTTTAATATGCTGCATTTGTATCTAAATATATGCATCATTTTCTAGCTTTACTCTAAAAAATAATATAAGCCAGTTAATTATTCTACCTCATTTGTGTTTTACTTTTTATTAGATGGAATGAAGATGTTAATAAAGCCCTGGATAGTCCTACTCATTTCATTAAATATGAAATGTGTATTTATAAACATAAATATCTAACATAATGTGTTGAATATTTATGCACTGCCTTGCTGCCAAAGTCCATATACAGATATCCATGGATTTTGAGATAATTTTCTGAATTGATGGATTTATTCATATAACACAAGGACTCTCTCTGCGTTACTAACCTTTTAGTCATGAATAGCTTTCAGCTATTAAGCATGAGGAATTAACTCCCAGATGAATTTTGAACACAAAGAAATGCTGATAGTTCCTAAGATGTATTCTGAAGTGCTATGATGATATACCATTAAATTTATTCCGAAGTATATTTTTTAAATTGCCAGTGGAAACTTAAGAGTGCTTTTTTTCTTTCTTTTTAATCATGAAACCTGCCCCAGGTTGCCAAAAATGCAGCCATCAGCATTCTTTTGTGAAGGCAGCTGCGTGCTGTCAGCCATCTTATCTCCCCCGTGGTATGGGTGATGTTTTCTATCAGTGAATACAAACATTAAAATAGAGCCATGATCTGACCTTAGTTATATAGAAGGTCTCCCGCTGCTTTCCTTATATTTGGAGAAAACTTGATAAAGAAATTAGGCATCTATGTATAAGAGAACGTAGTTAAAAATTATATATGCTACAAAGTACTGTAGTCATAATAGATCTCAATTAATGAAATGATGAAAGAATTAAAGAACAAATAAAGGGGAAAAAATTAAAAAGAGTCTAATATTTTAGTGATTTGTACAAAGGTTGGATGAAATCTAAGGAGCTGAACCCCAAATATCTACCTATTATTTCTTAAATTAGGTTATGTTCTAGAAGCATATTATTAGCTCACGCTGCAGTATGAGCCTTTGCATACATTGACTTCTTAAACCACACATAAAAACCTCAGTCTATTTTATTGTGATCTTTATACAAAGAACTGGAAGACATTATTTTAGGCTTAAAATGACAAAGAGAGGAATAGCAGCTATAACAGTTATGAAATCTTAAAACTTATAATATATAAATAGATTTTAGCTTTGCTTCTAAAGCAAGGGGAACTTCATACCAAATTTCACAAACACTCTCTTGCTGTATTTCAGCAGAAAGTTATTTTTACACAGACAGCTGAACAGAAGAGAATAGATTTGAATGAAAACCTAAAATATGTATAAAAAAATCTATTATAGAGCTATATCAACTTGTACCTTACAGTTCACAGATACTTATTAAGCGAAAACTACACATCACACCTGCTTTAAAAGTAGGGGTTATCAAGATGAGCAAGGAGCCTCCTCTGTCTTTTATGACCTGACAGACTAGTTGTAAACACAAGTAAATAATTATACACTTGATTTTTTTTTAAATTTCAGATTAAGATGAAGGTTTAGATGATTCGGTTACATTGTCTGCCTAGGGTTCAATTTGTAGTTGAGCCCTTCATACCAGCATACAGGGGTGTGCTGCATACCCTTATTGTGCATTTTGGTGAGACCTTACCAAATCTCACTCCCCTTTCCTTTTCTCCTTTCCCCTCTAC
>NW_003852737.1:15066-18561 GCF_000181295.1 Otolemur garnettii
ATGTTTCTTAGAAATTTCTTCTTAGAAATTCTAAGAAGAATATGTTTCAACTCCATGCAGGTAAATACAAAAGATGTAAATTCTTCATGTTTTCTGATGACTGAGTATGATTCCATGGTGTGTGTGTGTGTATATATATATATAATTAATATATATACAGTTTATTAATCAATTCATGTGTCGATGGGTATTTGCAGAATCATCCAGGCATTCACAGCTGAGTTTAAGAGAAGACATTAAAATGAAGTTAAGCCCAGGATTCTATAAACTTGATTTTTAATGTCCTCTCTTAAAATCAGGAGTGAACGCCTGGATAATTCTGCCATTGTCTGTGAAAGCGCACATATGTCTCACCGAACACATGCTCACTCACACACACTTACACAGACTGTTTTATAGGCGTGGCATAGTTCATAGCATACACTCCTATTGAAAGTACAGATTCTTCCAGAACAGAGCCATGCTATAAATAGCTCAGAGTTCTCCAACTCTTAGTTAGAAAGAAAATGCAAAGTAGATAAAACAAATGCTACACAATACTATGTTCAGTTATTATATCGATATCTGTTCAACATTACTGTATAATAAATTATATATACCTGAATATAATATTTATTTATTAATATGTTTTATTACCAAAAATAACTAGGTTTTGACTTAGCAAAGTGTACTAACTTTTTGTATTAACGCAATAATTTGAATTGAGTGTGTTTTCTTATCTGTAAAATACCTGGGTGGTAAGAACTATCACACTATTCCCTCCTCATTTTCTTCCCTATTCCTCATGAGGTCCATACAACTCTCTGTGCTCAGATATTTTTCTCAAATTTTCCACTATATCTCCTTCCCTAATGTCTAGCTCAAAGTTGCAAGAAGACCCACCTAGACATTATACAATGACTCTTAACTCCAAATGACCACCATGCTATCACATGACCAGTTTGTTTTTTTCCAGAGTTATTACCACAATCAAAACTATTTTGCTATTTACTTACTTCCACTGTCTCTTCTCACTGGGCCCTAAGCTGGATAAGGTGAGGAACTTTCCTGCTTCTCACTACATGACTAGTTCCTAGCCCGGAGCTGGTGCATAGCGGAGCTATGAACACTGACTGCATGGAAGAGCAAACATATGGAAAAATACTTAACAGTAAAGTTGGCACAACAAAATGAAATAAATGTTATTTTCCTCGCTGTCAGATGCATTCTCTCTTCCAATTCCAGGTTAATCATCTTAAAATAAAGTTTTCATACCCATACTATTTTATTCAAAATAAAGTCTTTAATCAGAAAAACTTAAAACTTTTTATTATGGGAAGCTTTCCAATATGCAAATCTGAATTTCCATTCTGACTTTATCTTTGGCCCTGCTCCCTAAAGTTTTGTTCTCAGCCAGATAAATCTCTGCCCGTTTTGCTTCCCTCAGTCCCTCTCCCTGAACTGTTACTACTTATCGCTAATGTCTTTTTATTCCTTTCAAATCTAGCTTTAATCTGAGCATGGGAAAACTCCCTTGGGAAGAGGACCCATAGGGAGTCCATGATATTTATATGTTTTTCTTCTTACAAAATAAAGCCTAGAATTAGTCCCAAAGTTAAAAAGAGTAAAAATTAATGTCATCAATTTTAAGTTTAAAAAAACAAAAGATATTAACATAGTTTAAAATTAAAATTTTATAATTCTATACCAGAGTGTGCCTTAATAATATGGTACCCTTGGTCCCGTCTTCATTGTAAATGCCTTCCACTATCCTCTGAACTCTCTTTGACCCTCCACTCCACAAAAATTTCTATTTGCTTTGTAATTTTAAAACCTTATTGCTTACCACAATGGTTTTAACAATTTATTTCTCTATAATTCCCTTATAAGAATATTATTTTCTCTTGTATATTCTAAACTGGGCCTTGTACATAATAAATGCTCAATAATCTGAGGTTAATTAGATAAATTCTATGTCACACTGTGGAAGGCAATTCAATTTTGTAACCTGTCTTTGTAAGACAGATACTATCCCCATTAGTAGAATTGCTTATGTGGCAATTAGCATCATTAAGATAAATTAAATTAATGCATCAGATGTCTATTTCTTTAGTCTTTAGAAAACTGGCTTTAATGATAGGAAACGTTTTACCAACTTAACAACACTCACCTAATTAATACTTATGTTTTCATTCCTCCCAACCACGAATTTACATAAAAGATTAAATCAGTCTAGATGATACTGAATATTTTCCACTATTAAATCCATTTAAATAAAAGCATCTATAAATCGTTTTCTGAAAATATTTCCTAAAGATAAAATATATTTGTATGCAATGAATTTTCATTAATTTATTTGCTAATTTCATTTGATCACCACTGGAATTAAATTAATATAAAAATACAGATATATTTATTAAGTTGAATGTTAATTAAAAAACAAAAATGAAGATATTTGGTTTTTTTTTTATTTGTTAGGAACTTTTTGCCAAAAATAAAGGGAAAGCTTATCCTGAATTATTAAAGGTGATCCATAGCTTCTCTCCACTATAAAAGTCATAAATAAGTGAAGACAATGTTTCTTCCATCACATATTCAAATATGCCATGTTGGAACCGCTTACCTTAGCCACTTAAAATCTTGAACAGTTTTGTTAATAGTTGGTTAATTTCATCATTAAGAGTAATCTAATTTTTGTAACATTTAGTCATTAAAGACCTGATTCTATTCGATTGAAAATGTATATTTTACAACCAATTATATACACGTTTTTCTCCCCATTTCAGTTCTGACTTTGCCTCAAAAGTTCCTCCTGGGAAGATGAATATGCTTGTATTTCTTCAGTTGGCTTTTCCTTTTGTTTCCGCCTAGGATCATTTAGTTCTACTTTAGCAGAGGGTTTGGACCTGTAGGAAAAGGGGCAAGTATGAATTTGTCTGGTCCTTCTATTCATAATGTGGCCTGGAGGCCACATGCTCCATTTCATGATCATACAAGCATACAACTATCAGCTCTTTCAGGGACTGCACTTTTTCAAAACCACAGCACCCCTCAAGAGCACAGCAATGCCTGGTCTCTCCTTTCTACCACTGGCGGTACAGATTATAGCTAATTTTATGAGCTCTCCCTGAATGCTCTGGCTGTCCTTAGAGGTGTATCTAGTAATAGGCAACCTTTTAGGCAGACATGTGTTTCTGGTGTTATTATTGGGTTTATTATTATTAGGCTAGCTTTATATAATCATTTTTGGGGTCATTTTCTCTTTTATTTTCTGGAAGACTGTGTGAAAAACTGAGGTAATCTCTTAAAAGTTTGTTGGCATGTACCTGGAAAAAACACCTGGGACTTCTATGTTCTTGTTTAGAAGATATGGGTGTTATCTATAACAATTCTTCTTTCTTTTTTTTTTTTTTTGTAGTTTTTGGCCAGGGCTGGGTTTGAACCTGCCACCTCTAGCATATGGGGCTGGCACCCTATTACTCCTTTGAGCCACAGGCGCCACTCATTTCTTCTATT
>NW_003852737.1:19798-21507 GCF_000181295.1 Otolemur garnettii
AGAAAATAAAATTACCCATAATTCTGTTAATATAAAATAGGAATTTTTATTAAATGTACTTATAAACTATGTAATTTTAATTTACATATAAGTGGGGAAAAATGTATCTGAGACTTCTGAACCTTACCATGTTGGGTAGAAAGCCCATATCATGCTCCTGTGCATTTTGGACAATGACAGGGAAGAGAACATAGTACACTGGGAACTGAGATATTAATGAGGGTTCATTCCTAGAAGAGGAAAAGTCTTCCGTGAGTAGAAGCAGATCTGAGGCCTAATGCATCAAAGCGCTGACTAATGGTGATAAGAAAGGAAAAGTCTGGAAGGCCTGTGAGAATAGGGACTGCAATCCTATTTCATGAATAATGCATGTTAGACCAGAGAAATGTTTCTTATAGACTTAGTGACAGGATAAAGAAAGGACTTCTGAAGGACCATAAAACAACAAAATAGAAGAAACAGAGCCGAAAATGAGAGACAAAAAGAAAAGCACCCTATAATGAGGAAATAATGGTTTCCTGTAGTAACCACAAGTGTCTGCCCTTCAACTGAGAAATTAAAATGTTCTACCGCAGCTTTTATAAACTTCCCTGTGATTGCTAGTCTCACAAAAATTTTAAACGAGTTTTAAACACCAGAAAATGCATTAACCATAAAGTCTTAATTAGACATGAAAATAAAAAAATCAAAATTATTTAGCAGAAAATACACACACACAGAGTAACAACCCATAGTGCAAACTGTACTAATGAGACCAGGAAATGTAGATATAAAAGTAAATGAAGATACAGAAATACACAAAGCAAGGCACATGAATTTTAGAAAAGATACTGAATGATAATTTTTTTTAAATTTCAGAAATGAAGAACAAATTTCAAGGCTTGAACACATCTGCTGATAATTCAATAAGGAACAAAGTAATGGATAATAAGATTTAACAAAGATAAAAAGGAAAAGAAATATTTGGAAAATAGCCATAAAATAATAGAGTAGAGGAGTGGCAAAAAGGATCCAACATAAATATAATTGGATCTTCTGAAAAATAGAAACAATTATAACATAAAAAGAATAGGACTAATATTTAACATTAAATAAATTCACAACTATTTAGAAGTGTAAGAAAATATAACACATTTTGAAAGAAGCTAGGTTTTAACTAGAAATTTCCCCTAGAATAATCAACTCTGCAACATAACTTTGTTATATACAAATAAAGTTCTTTTTTTTTCTCTTTGAGAGAGAATTTCTGTTTGTCACCTGTGGTAGAATGTCATGGTTCACAGTAACCTTGAACTTGGACTCAAGGGATTCTCTTGTTTTAGCCTCCAGAGTAGCTGGGACTGTTATAGGTGCCAGCCGCAATGCCCTGCTATTTTTAGAGACTGGATCTGCTGTTACTGAGGCTAGCCTCAAACCTATGAACTCAAGCAATCCACCTGCCTCAGCCTCTCAGAGTGCTAGGATTACAGTCATGAGTCACCATGCCCCACCCTACAAAAAAAGTTTTTAGGCTGAGTTGGCTTAACGCCTTTAATCCCAGCACTCTAGGAGGTCAAGGCAGGTAGATTGCTTGAGCTCAGATGTTCCAGACCAGCCTGAGTCAGAGCTGAGAGTCCCTCTTTAAAATAGCTGGGCATTGTAGCAGATGCCAGTAGTCTCAGCTACCGGAAAGGCTGAGGCCAAAGAATGATTCCAGCCCAGGAGTTTGA
>NW_003852737.1:21527-22855 GCF_000181295.1 Otolemur garnettii
TTTTTTAATTTGTTATTTTTCTCTATTTCTGGGATTATTATTGCCCCATGCTTAGTATTTCTACCCTTCTCTCTTTTCTGTTATGCTTACTATATATTTATCCTTTCTTTTTCCTTTAGGTGATTTCCCAGTCTTCTTTCACAGTGGAAATATTAATTCCTCAGTAGGGCTCATTTTATAACTTACTCTAACTGCTAACCCACTAGATTAAGAACTCCAGCATTAAAACCATTGCTAGATGTACAGATAAAGCTGATTTATTGAAGAAATTTGGAGGAAGATGGTCAATAAAATACATACAGTTCTCCAACTTTTTGCCTTCCCATTGAAAGTACTATCTGGACCTTGTATTTTTGTGTAGTTCACACAAAAATTCTGTGCCAGGAGGGCAAACTGGCAGAAAACTAGGGAGGGATTACTCAAAATATTTAGAAATTCCTAAAATTGACAATCTGTGTTATAATATTGTTGTTTTGCAACTTCCTTTTCTTGAACACCAATAGCCTAAAAGTTTGCATAAAGTTACTCTTTTTAGCTGCCTGCTGAGTCAACACCTTCCAAGAATACCTGTGGCTGAGTTACAAACATCCCCCAAGAATAAAGTAGCTTGTCTTTGCATATCATCCATTATGTTCTTTGTTTGAAGTATATTCTTTGGAATTAAGTCCTTTTTTTGTCTTATTTTCTTTTTTCTTTCATTTTGGTAATTTGATCTTCTAGTTTTAGTATGTTAATTGAGTTATTTTTCATTCTTCATCCATTTATTCTAATATATCTACTTCTGATGGCATGTGCATCATTTTTATTTTCCATTCGAAATAGTGAGCTCCTCAGATCCAGATTTTATAGGCCTGTGAGTTTATACTGCATGTTTCTATTAAGGATAGCTGGGACTGTGTTCAGTAATGTGCATTATAGAAGGTCCCCAAATTAGATTTCTGAGTCATCCTAATGAACTAAAGCTAAGTAGCAGTGAGTCTTAAATTGAACATGAGTATACCACAATCTGTTCTCAAACTAAGAAAATAGTTTGTCACTTCAAGGTTTTACCCTCCATCTTCAGGGAGAAGCAGACTTAAGTCGGAGGGCCTTTTTCTGGCTCTTTCTGGTTTTCTTTTTTTTGTTTGTTTGTTTTTAAACAGTCCATACCATAGTGTTGTAAAAACTAGTGTTTAGAAAGCAAACTCCAGTAGCTGGTCAGTTACCACATACATTTTTCCAGCAACTAATTTACCCAGTTTTTATTTTATTCCTAAGGACACCTACCTCATGGGTCTGATTTGCAACAGGTATAGGACTAGGTATTGACAATTCCAAGATAATGTGGG
>NW_003852737.1:23645-25396 GCF_000181295.1 Otolemur garnettii
GAAAGCATGATATGAAGATTTTTCTTCCCCCAAAACCTATAAAAAATCAAGAAGCAATATCTGGAGAAATATTGTTCTCATGAGCTAGCCAAGTAAAATTTACTATAGAAGGTACTTCATTCTAATAAAGGGATGACTCTGAAAATTATACAAAAAGGGATTGGTGGTAGAAAACCCTTTATTCTTGTATAAATTCACATACACACTCTAACTATAAAATTAAAACAAAAGATTGAATTGAACATAGAAAAGTAATCTATAAAACTCATATGCTATGTAAAAGTAAGCATTGCAATTCGTTTTTAATGGAGGGAGAGGGAAATTCAATTAAAAAAAGAGAAATTTAATATTATCCTATTGATAATATTTTACATAGTAATTGGGAACAAAAACATTAATTAAAATGTCAAACCAAATATTTGAATTCTGAGAAAGGAAACCCAGGAGGCTAAGGACATGCTAATGAGCACATTTCAGGTGGTTATAAAGGTAGCAAGTCAGCTAATTTAAGAAAATATTAGATTGGCAACAAAACAAAGGCTATGCTGTAAACCAGAAATAATTTAGAAAACAAAGTGATTTACAAGGTTAAGACATTGAAGAATTACCAAATGCAAACAGAAAAAGGAGGGTTTTCAGTTTCCATGTGAAAAGAAAATTCAGACATTATTAATGAAGACTGTGTAATTCTGAAGGTTGCAAATCAACAATAGTCAACATTATGCACAATATACTCTAAAATAGGAAAAATAAATTAGAAACAAATTATAAATCAAAGAAAGAAAAATACGTTTCTACCTGGAAATCAATATGAATTTTGTATCATGTAACTGTAATAAATATAAATAATTAATTTTTGCTGGGGATGATGGCTCGTGCCTATAATTTTAGAACTCTGGGAGGCCAAGGTGGGAGGCAAGATCAAGAACCTGTCTCTACTAAAAATAGAAAAATTATCTGAGCATCCTATTGGGTGCATATAATCCCAGCTACGTGGGGCGCCAAGGCAAGAAGATTGCTTGAACTCAGGAGTTTTATGTTGCTGTGGCTAGGCTGATGCCATAGAACTCTAACTTGGCAATGAGTAAGACTCTTTCACAAAATAATTAACAATAATTTTAACAAGAATACATTAGAAATAAAGGATTATAGACAACATAGTATTAGGCAGAAATTTTTAATTCTTGAAACCTTAACATTATTCAAAAAGTGATTTAACACAAAAAATAGAAAAATGACATCAAATTAAATCGAAAGAAATTAAAAGTAAGGAAATATATGTAATAAAATTATTAAAAATTACAAATTAGTTTCTTAAAAGAATCTTTGCCCCCTCAAGAGAAAAGAGATTTAATACTGAGTTGAGAAAGATCATTTCATGTAAATTATGTTTGCAAAAAACTACAAAAATATCAGTTTTTCACAGAAAACATGTTCAAAGAACGATTGCTCTTACCAAAAACAAAGTTTTAGATATGTTAATTTTTGGATATAATTTCACAGACTTTGAAAATCAGATACTTAAAATTATCTAACCTATTCCTAATGATACAATAAGGAAGAAATCTTCCAAATTATTTTTATTAAGCAATAATATAACATTGACACTTAAACCTGGTTAAGATTGTCTGAAAAAGTAAATTACGGGTCAACCTATGTAATAATTACAATGTTCCAACATAGTCAAAGGAAAATCAGATAACACCTTTTCTCAACCTAAAATGTCCCAGTGGGTTTTATTTCAGGAATAC
>NW_003852737.1:26021-27200 GCF_000181295.1 Otolemur garnettii
AATAATTTTTCCTACATCATATTCCACCTTGCATGTTTAAATAAAAAGACCAAGGATAGTAGCACTGACAAAAGTGTCAAGAGTAGGTGAGGAAAATTCATATTTACATGGTGAGGGTAAATCCCTGTCTGTACATAATAGAGGGAATCTAAGGAATTGTGCCTAATATTGTATTCCAGGAACAAAGGCACATTAGAACCCAGTTTGGGACTCTATTGTTGGCAGATAGTCAGCCTTGGTGAAGGGATACTCATATTTGCAGAGCAAATGCCTGCCATTCTCACCATGGCCACTTTTGTCATGAGTGTCTTCAGGAAGCACTGAAGAGGGGAGGGAAACAGGCTTACTGACTTTCACAGAATAGATTGTCTTGGGCAGTTATCAGCTTCCACCGCAGGGGTGTTTGGAGCATGCAAATGAGAATATCCTCACACTAGGGCACACTTGGAGAGTGTAACCCCATCCTTCTTTCCCAGATCTCAGGGCCCCAGACTTGTTCTGTGTTCCTGACAATCCTAGATAACACCTTTTCTCAACCTAAAATGTCCCAGTGGGTTTTATTTCAGGAATACAAAGTTGATTCAATTTTAAGATAATCAACAACTTAGTTTATAAGAGTGGTAGAATGGAGAAAACATAACAATGTATATCACTTCTAAATACTTAAAGAGAATTCAATGAAGTTAAACATATATTTATAAGGAAAAAGACTTAAATGACAAGTCAGTACTCATTGTCATTACATCCATCTATTTATACCTATACCTTTAGATATAGAAAAACAAGCATCTTTCTTAATGAAGAAAAAATAAAAGCCTTCTGGATGAAGTCAAGAGTGTAGTAATATTCTTCATATCCTATTTCTTTTTAACATTATATAACAGACTACAGCAAGATAATAATCAGAAGCATCAGAATCAGTCTGACAGAATCAATGGAAATGGACACTTTATTAGAGTATTTATAAAGGATATTTGACCATGTCTAGAGACATTTTTGATTGTCACAGGGTTAAGGGTAAAGTTGAGGGAGCTACTGGCATGTAGTGAGTGATGTCCAGGAAAGCTGCTGTTACACGTCCTACAATGAGCAGGACAGGATGGCACCTAACCCCACTCTGTAACAAAGATTTATCTCAGCCAAAATGTCAACAATGGTGAAGTTGAGAAATTTTGACAC
>NW_003852737.1:28888-36902 GCF_000181295.1 Otolemur garnettii
CACTAGGGGATTTGACAGTCCTGCTGTCTTTTAGGCCTCAACTAAAATTCAGACTCTAATGTAGCTGCTCATTTTCAGCATGTACTAGTATAACGGAAATATCTATCTAGCTATATAAAATGAGACTGAGGTTTTTTCTTACTGTCACCTGGTAACCGAGAACTCTCCACGAGACTCTACATGTGGATTTGAGAGAAGTACTTGGTGGATTAAATTGATTTACACCTCAAAAGAACTTGGCAATGTCTTCAGAGAATAATCAGCAAGCAAGAAAAGGTTGCACACAAATTAGACTTCCAAGTTTTAGAAAGTCTCTAAATGACAACGTAATAAAATGGTGTGGATATTTTGAAGAAAGTAGTTCTGACAGCATAATCCCAAGTGATTAATTGAGGATGGATTTTGGTGGGCCTTGAAACATAGTCACCTTAAATGTTTGGAGGAAACAATTGAGGCATAAATTATAAGCAAATATCTTAAGAAGCTGATGTGTGATTTTACAAAGAACTCTATGTTAAGCTCAGGTTGAATTTTTATATACAACCTGAAAAGGATATGTAATCAAGAATCAGTCACTTCCCAGAAAGTGAACTGGCATTTATAAGAGAAAAAGAAACTAATGAAGGATAAAAAATGGTGATCGTAAGTAATGCTTAGTGCAAGAAGAGATAGAAATCTGTCCTCTCACTCCTTGAGAAATACGCTATGATGATAATGACACAGAGGAAAAACATTATTTTATTTATTTTGTGCCATTTATTTTTCTTGTTAAAGAAAAATACTTTGCACTGGAATAGAAAATTTAGCACTTGCTATTGGTAAGAAGAGATTCAAATCTAAACTACAAGAGGAAATTGTAAAAAAGCAAGTATGCTATTTTTCATATTCTGCATTGTATGAATTAAATTACGAGGCACTAAAAGATATGGCAGTAAAAATGCAGTATCATCACCACTAAAAATTAGTGGGGAAGTATAGGAAAAATTAGATTCTCAAAGGCACTTACAAGTTTTGAGGCCAAAAAGATGGAATCTGCCGCAAACCAGAGATCTGGATGCCAGTTTTGAATAATTTTCCAGAGTCTATTAATAAAAGAACAGTGTTGGAACACCTATAAAGGAGAGTGGTGATGATGAGGAACTAATATAAGCCCATGAAATAAGTCACACTAAGCTAGTTCAATTGTCTTTTTTGATGTGGTTATGAGACTATAAGCTCAGAGAAGTGCTGCAGACAAAATGAAAATGACTTTCAGCCAGCTGCTTGACAGGCCCTCACATGATACCCTGTTGTGTAAAAGGAGAAATGTACATGGCACGGCAAATTGGGCAAATGAATACAACCAAGGACCCATCAACAGGGATCAAGTTCAAGTCACTTTCACATGTGCTGTGATTTTCCCTTGACTCTTTTCTTTGCTGTAGCTCTATGAATTGGGTACAAACTTTGATAAGATTCCCATTGAATTTGTGCAGCAAGGGAGTAGGAAAAAATAATAAGATATTCTAGATAGCAAATTCAGCACTCAAAAAGATCCCTGTAGGCTAGGAGAGTGGGTCACACTCAAAAGCATTTTGCATTTGGGCAGACAAAAGCCGCAAAATGAAAAGAAAGAGGAGAAGGAGAAGAGGGAGAAGAAAAATGACCAAGGGAGAAGCAAGCATTAGTATATAGTGATGGAAAAAAATACATTTTAGTTTGGAGTCAGATTAACATTATGTAAAACTATAATATAGACACCCCAAAGTAAAGTAAAACTGTTTTTTAAAGAAGTTGACCCAAAGAAGGCTACCAAAGTAACCATAACTCCCAGTATTTACATCAATCCTGCAACTTGAATTTGGGCTGGCTCTGTGATTCACTTATAACTAACAAAGTCATCATTAAGATGACTTCTAGGCTAGTTAGAAAGAAATCCTTCACACGGGGCTCATCCTGGGAATGCTTACTCTGGATGCAGTGGGCTGCCATTTAACTGAGACTGCCTTGGGTTGACCATGCAGTAAGAAGTTCAAACTAGCCACATTGGGAGAGAGATGAACAACTAGACCAGGGACCCAATGTGTGAGTAACGAAGCCTCCAGTTGACTCTAGCCTTGGTCACCATCTGATTATACCTACATATGATACTCAAAGCAATAATTGTCCAGCTAAATCTGTCAATCCTCAGAACCATGACAAATAATAATTAATAGTTTCAATTGAACACTGAATTTTGGAGTGGTTTCTACATAGCAAAAGATAATTGAAATAATCCAGAACTTGATGTGGACTTATGCAACATTGATAGAGGCACTTTCCTATTTAGAAGAAGGATAGCAGGGAGGGGAGCTGTTTATCATTCTACTCATTTCAGGTCATACAACACTCAGAGTGGACAACTTCATTTTGATGCTTCTGCATTAAGAAGTTTATTCATAAACTGGACTTCACCAGGCGAGAGAAAAAAGTGATGAGATGAACCATTTTGTGTAAGAAATGCCAAGCATCTAAGGGTGTTTTGCTTGGATAAAGAATAGGCACAAGTAAGATAAAAACATATCTCCTGCTTTATCCATAACAATTTAAGGTTTTGTCTGTTGCCTTGCTGCCTGTCCTAATTATTACTGAACCAATTCCTCTTTACATTAAAATAAATGAGGAAGGACATATATTTTGCCCTTGTATTTTCAGTTCATTCTGTGTTCTCATCCAGTATTGTGTGAGACCTTTGCATTGGACAGAATTCTCACTCTAACATGTGCTCTAATTTGAACAATGATCGGCAATAACTTGGATCTTCTCTCAACATTTTCTACATCACCAACGTCCCCTTTCAAAAAACATGTTATGTTGCACTAACTGACACAACTAAATTTTCTCAGACACAGGTATCTTAGGAGAGCTAAGTCCCTTGGACTTGGGTTGTAATCAGAGAAATAATTAATGTGCACCTTCTAGCGGTGGAAGTTGTGGTCTAAGATATCAAATAAGATACTAGGTTGTTAGTTAGCTGTGTCAGTTAAAAAAAACAAAAGAAATTACAGGCTGAAAGTCATCTTAAATATGTGTGAGAATTAAAACTTGAGCAAACCTGTTGAGGAATTAATATGGGAAAAGAAATTCATTCCTGATAATGTGTTTTCATCATTTATCATATGAAACATCATGATTTAGTATGTGTACCCATAAAGGTTGCATTTACACATTACACTGAAAAGGATGAATTTTTTTTCTCTTAGCGTGACTTTAATTTAGATCGAGTGCACAGCCTTCCACAGTAACCGAGCTCTGCTCTCATTCCAAGTTGTCTTGTACATATAAAAAAAATGAAACCAAAATTAACACGTTGACTCTGTTAGAAGTTCAAAAACAGTTCATTGGCACCAGTTTTAATCAGTGACATTAGAATCTTCAAAATAATTCCAGTAATGGTTTAATTTCCATCATGCAATTCTTGGAATTAGAGATTTTAGAAGTCATTTTAGTCAAACATAAGAACAGTGTTATTACTGTGAATGCTATTATAAAAAGTATTAAAAATGTTTAGTGTTGAAGATGAATTTTGTCCTAGAAATAATAAAAATAGAAACTTTGGAGAAAAAGTATAGCTACAATTATGATCTTACAAGAAAGAAAAAAATATCTAAAAATCCAAAAAGATAAAACACTCTATTATTGGACAATTACAAAGGTGTTGCTTTGCAAAGGTGTAGCTATGCATAGTCAAATAATTAGGATGCTCTCTTCACCCAAAATGTAAGAATGAACACAGGAAAGGAAGTATATGAATAATAATTTGTTACTAATAATAGTAAGAAATGTCAACAATTAATGATACACAATAATATCAAGCAGGAGAAATTATCCTCACCTGGGCACATTGAAATAAGCCATGACGGAAAGTAAAAACCTTGCATATAGAAGAACCATATAATAATTGTTTTCTGAAACTACATAAGCAAGAAAATATTTAAACAAAATGTTTAAAGTGTTAGGAAAAAAGTTACCCTCCAACCCTGAATTATATATTCAATAAAAACGCTCTTCAAAAGTGAAGTAGATTTTGTTAAATAACAAAAACTGAGAGAATTCATTACCATGAGACCTTTCCTATAATAAATTTTGAAAGAAGTTTCTCATGGAGGAAGAAAATTATATAATTCAGAAATTCAAATCCATACAGAGAAAGAAAAAGCAGTGAAGAAGAAATAAATGAAGATAAAACAATATTTTAAATTTTTCTTATTCTTAATCTAAATATAGCTGTTTTAAAATAATAACGTAATAGCTGGTTATAGCATGTGAATAAGTGAGATGAGTGCAGGCAATCTTAGGAAGCAGGATTTAGGCTACTCTGTCACAAGTTACTTCCACTACACATGAAGCAGTATATTATATGGAGATGGACTTAGAATAGTTATCAATGAATATTGAAAATGACTTGGCTGCCAGTTATATAAATACATATATTTTAAATTAGGAGAGGAAATGGAATGATAAAATGCTAAAAAAACAAAACAAAACAAAAACCCAGAGGGAACAGTAAGAAAAGAATGGGGGTGGGGAGAACAATTTAATTACAAAGAAAATAGTCATGAATTTCATAACTTGGCCATGATTCTCTTTTTTGTTTGTTTTTGTTTTTAATTTTCTTTTATTAAATCATAGCTGTGTACATTAATGCAGTCATGGGGTACAGTGTGCTCGTTCTATATACAATCTGAAATATTTTCATCAAACTGGTTAACATAGCCTTCATGTCATTTTCTTAGTTATTGTGTTAAGACTTTTATATTCTACATTGTAAGATGAACCATAGGTGTGATCTCACCAATCACCCTCCCTCCACTCATCCTACCCCCTCCCCTCCCTTGGCCATGTTGTTTAATGTTATTCTCAGTGTTGCTATGACCATTTTTTGTATGAAATCAAAATTTAAATTGGTAGAGATGGTAAAAGAGATTGTCCTCCCATCTATGGGTGGGCCTCCTCTGATCTGTTGAAGGCCTGAGTAGAACAAATGAAGCTGACTGTCATGACCAAGAAAGAAGTGGATTTCTGGTCTACTGTCTTTGAACTGGCATATCAACTTTTCCCCAGTCTCTATATTACAACTGAAACGTCAATCCACTTGGGTCTTGAACCTGTTAGCATTCAGAAACTATGGCATCAGCTTCCCTAGGCCACAGGCCAAAAGACTCAGACTGAAACTCAGGTATTCCTGAGTTTCTAGTTTACCACTCACACTGTAGATGTTGATATTTGTCACATCTATATAGTGACTTGGACAAATTCCTTATAATAAATATCTGTGTGCATGTATATGTATGTGTATGTGTGTCTTGTTGATTCTTTTTCTCTAACAGAGACATTAATTAAGTCAGTAATCACTTCAATATGAATTGTCTAAATATACAAATGAAAAGAAAATATTAGGATACATTAAAGAAAAGCTATACTAATTTTAGACAAAGTGAACTTCAGAGCAAGAAAAAATATGGTAAAAAAGGGCATTGTAGGGTGGTGCCTGTGTCTCAAAGGAGTAGAGTCCCGGCCCCATATGCTGGAGGTGGTGAGTTCAAGCCCGGCCCTGCCCCCCCCCGCCGAAAAAGGCATTGTATCACAATAAAGAATAAAATTCTTTAAGTAGCTATAAAAATCTTCAACATACACGTATCTAACAAGAGCTCATCAGATGCAAGACAGAACTGACAGAACTGAAAATAGAAATAGACAAATCCCGTGTTATACTTGGAAATGTCAAAACCTCTGTTTTAGTAATTGATAGATCAAACAGGCAAAAAATCAGAAGGATATATATAGTTGACACGAATGGCACAATCAATCAACTTGATAAACCTGACATGGTATGGAATACTCCTTCCAACCAAAAAATACATATTCTTTTCAATGCATGGATTCACCATGAAAACCTAAAGTCTGACCTATAAAATAAACCTTAATGAATTTACAAGAATCATAAGTATAGCCTTAGACCACAATGGAATTAACCTAAAAGTCATTAACAGAAACATAACTAGGATATTTTAAATATTTGATGATTAAAAATATAATTCTAAATAACAACATTGTCAAGAACCATCAAGAGAAAGTTAGTAATATTTATACTAAATAAAAATTATACACATGTTATCAAAATATGTGACATTCAGTAAAAGCAGTTAGTATCCAGGGAAATTTTTAACACTATATACTTGAAAATTTCTGAAATGCATACCATGGGCTTTTACTTCTAGGAAACTGTAGAAAAACAATAATTAAAGTTTAAATTAAGCAGAAGAAAATAAATAAAAATTAGAGGAGAAATCCATGAAATAAAAAATAGAAAATAGAAAAACAAACTAAATGCTACTTTTCTGAAAAGATTAATAAAGTTGATAAATTTCAGTCAAGGACAAACAAGACAAAAAACCCCACAATTTTACAGTATGAGAGAGGGGCTATAAAAAACTGATTTCATATGTATTAGAAGAATAATGAAGGGATACTCTAAACAATTTTGTGCCCCCAAATGGATGTATTCTTTGGAAGATACAGGCTATTCAAACTCATACAAGAGGACAGGCATAATTTGAATAGCATTATATATTAAAAATACTATATTAATAAATAATAGCTTTCATAAAAAATTGCCAGTCCTAGATGATTTCGGTCAATGAATTGTAGCAAATATATAAGGAAGAAATTACGACAATCCTGCACTGTATCATACAGAAAATAGAATCAGAGTGAATATTTTCTAACTCATTATATAAACCATCATTATTCTAATATCAAAGTAGATAAAGAAATGACTACTAAGTTCAGTTCAATATTTCTTTTGGCTATTAATGCAAAAATTTAATAAAGCATTAGCAATTATAATCCAAAAACATATTAAATAATTATATAACATAACCAGATGGGGATTTAGTTGGAGTGTACGTATGTACAAGCCTGATTTAATGTTTGAAAGTGAGTTGATGTAATTGGCCAAACCAATAAGGTAAAGATTAAAATTTATATGATGATGTTAATGAAAAAGTATTTAACAAAATTCAAACACATCCATCATAAAAACCTCAGAAAACTACAAATAGAGAACCTTAATTCTCCATTGAGGAAAATAGCTACAAAGAAATTAACAGCTAGCACCATTTTATTGATGAAGAGGAACTAGACATTTAACTTCTCAGATCTATGAGGAGGAATAAAGCAAAGATGTCTTCTCTCACCACTTTTATTCAGCACCATACTGGACATCATTACTAGCGTAATAATACAACAAAGGAAACAAATGGCATAGTTAGGAAAGAAAAACATAAAAATTTTTCACAGATGACATGCTTATTTAAGTAGAAATTCCCAAAGTAGAAATGAAAAAAACAAACAAACAAACAAACTTCTGTAACCATGTCTAAGAAGTTTGTTGGACATAAGGTGAGACATGTGAAGTAGTTGTGCCCTTCTATACAAGCAATGTACAATTAGGATGTTAAATTTTAATATTACATCATTTAGCTTAGTACCCAATAAAGTAAAACACTTAGGAATAAATTTAACAAAATATAGAGATAGTCCATATGTGGAAAATAATAAAAATCTGATGAAAAACATCAGAGACAATCTACATAAATGGACATCATAATTGGAAGATGCTACTTTGTAAAAATGTCAGTTTTTACCAACTTGTTCTATAGAGTCAATGTAGTAGTATCAGTCAGAATCCCAGGATGCTATTTTGTAGATAGTGCTAAACTGATTCTAAGCTTTACTTGAAAAGACAAAGTGCCTGGGAAAGCTTATATAATAATAAAAAAGAACAAAGCTTGAGGGCCTACGTAGCCTATTACTATAAAGCTTATGTAATCAAGATAGTGAGGTATGGGCACAAGAGTAAACACACAGATTAGAGTAACAGAGTAGAGAGCCCAGAAATAGACACCCACAATTGCAGTCGACTCATTTTTGACAACGAAGCAAAGTGTTTTAAACAAAGAGTGCTAGAACAATTTGACATCTATATGCAGGG
>NW_003852737.1:50620-52279 GCF_000181295.1 Otolemur garnettii
TGGAACTGGTCTTGTTTGGCAATTTTCCTCAATGTTTGCAGATCAGTAAAAGATTTGATTTCTCCATGAATTTTGAAGCTTTGTTTAGCAGGATACAGAATTCTAGGCGGAAAATTGTTTTGTTTTAGAATGTTAAAGGTAACTGACCATTCTCTTCTGGCTTGGAAAGTTTCAGGTAAGTCCACTGTCAACTGGTGGGATGTGACCCTGTAGGTCAATTGGTGTTTAACTCCTGACTCCTTGCAGAATTTTCTTGTTCTTCTGAACTTTGAATAAACTCATTACAATGCATCTTGGAGTTTCTGTATTTGTTTTGAGATGACCTGGAGTTTAATATCCCTCTGAATGGAGTATTTTGGAATCTTTGGCAATACTTTGGAAATTTCTATATATGTTTCCTTCTAGTAGAGCCTCTATTCCTTTGGTACATTCTTCTTTCCCTTCAGGAATACCTATAATTTGTATGTTTGAATGCTTTGTAAAGTCCCATAATTCTGAGTAAATATTCTGCTTTCTCTCTCTTCTTTTCCACCTCTTTAACTACTTGGGTTAGCTCAAAAACTTTATTCTCTATCTCTGAGATTCTTTTTTCACCTTTGTATTATCTGTTATTAAGACTTTCTACTGCATCTTTAAGTTCCCTGATTAAACTCCTTTAAGTTCTTAAGCTCTGCCCTATCTTTTCTATATTCTTCATAACTTTTGGTCATATTTTAGTTCTGTTTTTTCACTTTCTCTTCAATTCTCTTTATTGTCTTTGCCATTCATAGTTTACATTCTCTATTTGTTATTTCCATTAACTATTTACAGGTTGAACCCTCTTTGATAGCTATCTCATAATCCCTTGGGGTTGTTGCTGTATTTTTGTTTTTCATGTTGCCAGAATTTTTCTGTTGGTTCTTCTTCATGTGTTTCCTTCTTATTCACTTTTTTCTCTTACTTTTTTCTTCTCACTATCTCCTTCACTTTAAATCACTTTGTCTCAGAGCTAAGGTCCTGAAAATGCCTTTTGGTATAAGGCTAAAAAGAAGACATATTTAAAGAGAAAGTGGGGAGAAAGAAAAGAAAAAGAGAAAGAGAAAAAAAATGGAGAGGATAGAAGGAAAGAATTTAAGATAAATATAAAAAAAATAGTGAGAGAGAGAGAGTGACAGGAAAAATGGAGGTGTTCCATAAGGTTCTTTAACAATTCCCACAGGTCTAGGACTTTGGGGAGCCAGGCTGGGTGGGTCCCATGAAGTCAGGAGTTCCTTACCAGACTGTGCAATAACAAGACAACATTTATTCCAAATACCGAAAAAAATCAACAGTATGTCACAGTAGGGAACCTTCCAATTACTTCTATTCAAAGACAAAACCTAAAAGATAACCATGGAACTCATGGCCACTTTGAGGCATACCAGTGCTGTGACACACCAGTCAGAATAATGCCTTGATCCCCAGCTCTCAGAATAGAGAAAAAAATAAAATAAGAATAGATAAAAAATTAAAAATATAATTGTATGAGATAAAGAAGAAAAAAAGGGATATCTTAACTGTTCCATGAGAAATTTATGTTGGAAAGATGAGAAAAGTATAAGAGATAAATGAAAAAGAAAGAATAAAAGGGGCTGAAAAACCATAACAAAAATGGAGGAGCTCTTGATATTGAAAAAAAAA
>NW_003852737.1:52907-54365 GCF_000181295.1 Otolemur garnettii
TCCAAAATCAAAATCCGTCAGGACAGCCCTTTCCAGTCTCCAGCCCTCTGTGGGAGAGCCAGCCGACCAGCTGCTTCTGTGTATACCAAGCACCTGCCTTCAGCTCTGGTTTGTCTTAGCTCTGATCTCCTCATTGGCTCATTAAGTCTCCTGCTGAATCACAATGTGCCCCAGGAGTGATGTTTCTGTGCATATTTCCCAGTCATAGATGGCTGAAGTCCACTTTCCCCTCTTTCACCATGAATCACCGGCAAGGAGACATCTGTAGTCTGACATCTTGCTCTTCCCTAAATTGATAATTTATGTTAAAATGACATGAAATCAAGAATATCTATAATTTTTCCCCACCTAGTTTTAATGAAATATTCAGAATCATAAATGTACGTATGTATCTTTCATAAATTTGTCTTAGAAAGTATTAATTTAAATCTCTATTTTGCATAAAGACACTATCTATGAAATATATATAAATTATTACATCCTTTAAATTATGTTTTGATTCTAGAATGAATGATGAATTGTTCAGCTATCTGCTTCATGACAACAATAAGGATTGACTTAAGTGAATATAAATTATTTAGACTAAACTATTTGTGGCCAAAAGGTGAGAAAATGATAGTTGATATTATTTTTAAGCAGTGAAATATAAATCAGGAATGAATGCTTTTCATTTGAGATCTTTCATAAAAAGTATATTACAGTTACCATGAAATTCATTAATGAATAAATATCTTTAAGATCTCCTTTAAATATGAGTATAAAATTTTACAGTTTTATAAAAATAATGATTCTAACTAAGTTGACACATTATAGTTGTAAATGAATGTATATATTGGGTGAGAGGAAATACAATTTATCCTCATGAATACTTTTCATTTTTATTATGGTCACTGGATGCTTAACAGTTGGAAGGATTTATGATGAGATCACTAAAATTCTCAATTCTCATGGTGTTCACAGCAAGAGAGCTGGCCAGGATTATAGCTACATATGCTTACAAAATACACAGCCACATAAATCTCTATAAGCAAGATTCTGATATAAATGGAGTGAGATTATAGCAATCATTATTCTAAACAATGGGAAAGTCTTCTCTGGCAGTCTATATTAAACTTCTAAAACCACTTTTGTACAATAAATTAACAGATCTATTTAGACAAAACCGTAGTTTGACATTTGCTTTATTTTTAATTAATTAAATATTTGTTTTCTTTTTCTTGTTATTTTTACAGAGTCCCTCTTTATTGCCCTTGGTAGAGTGCCATGATGTCACACCTCACAGCAACCTCCAGGTATTGGGCTTAGGCGATTCTCTTGCCTCAGCCTCCCGAGTAGCTGGGTCTACAGGTGCCTGCCACAACGCCCGGCTATTTTTTTGTTGCAGTTTAGCTGGGGCTGGGTTTGAACATGCCACCCTCAGTATATGGTGCTGGTGCCTGACTCACTGAGCCACAAGTG
>NW_003852737.1:54913-56427 GCF_000181295.1 Otolemur garnettii
AATTCCACATTAAGAATAAAACAAAACAAAAAGATAAATCAGTGCTCTTTTGAGTGTAGGTTTTGAAGCAAGCATAACAGTGAAAATAAAAGGGCAACTCATATAACTGTTAGCTAATGAGGATCGTACCCAAAGAAGATTATAACAAGATATACGTTTCTAGGAATTTTATAAAAATTTAATAATGAAAATCATTCAAATACTAACAACATCTCTTTTTAAAACTTGAATTTTCTTTTAGTACAATGGAACCATTTGGAAATTTCAGACAGTGATAGGATTTTGGGGCGCATGTTTCAAATGAAGCTTTGAAAAATTTGCTTTAGTAACATTTAAGTAAAAACAATTAGGTGTTGACCTATCAGTAAATAGTAATTGATTTACGAGTGACAGTAACTAATGATGCAAAGATTCATATAAAAAAGGATTATGTAAGTAGAATACATATGATGTTAAACTTGTTTTATAGATATCTCTTTTTAATGCCAAATATCTGCAAAAAAGGCATCCTGGTAGTAACCTATGTATAAAATATTTTTTTCTTTCAATTTTTATTTATTTGTTGTTGCTTTTCTTTTGTGGGTAAAATACATGCTGTGGCAATGTTAGCAAGTATTCATGTTGTCATAATATAAATGAGAAACAGGTATTTCACCTAGTGAACAATTAAAAATATGAAATCAAATTTTGAAATTCACAAGTCTTTTGCAAAGAGTACCCAGAAAAAAAGGCACTTGTGTACCCAGCATAACTTCTGCTACCTGTTTTATATCTTCCAAAACTCTAATCTCTGAATTACCCATTTTTGCTTAGCATAGAAATTAGAGTTGCTATGACTGGCCAACTCACTGTGCTGTCTTAGACATCTCAATCAATCCTTATGTGTAATGTTCTATTGCTAAGTACTCCCAGAATGATACTGGCCTACTGGCTCAGAAGTGTATTGTGGTAATTTTATGGTAATAATGAATGCATAAAAATAATCTTGTACTGTTTTAAAGTGTTTCTTTTAAATTTACAGCTATTAAATAGTGCCTTTGATTATAGAAAATAAACATGAGCCATCACTTTTAAACATTTAATGATCAGCAATATTCAAGACAGGTAACATTCCTTTTCTCAGATCCAATAAACTCAATGATTGGTAAATTTGTATTTTTCTCTAGATCTGAATTGTATGTCTTCATTGTACCTCAAAAACTGACAGTATTTTTTCCTTCCTTTTTTTCTCTTATTCACCCAAAGACTCCAGTGATTGTCTCTAATTCAATTCCAGAACACCACACTGCAGCTCTTTCAGAATGAGAATCTAATACTAACCTGTCTACATTGGCTGTTTGAAAGCACATTGGAAATCAGGTCACCTGTAATGGAACTGTACAGAATAGATCTATTGATCTGTGAAAAGAATGTATAAGAGTAAAGGAAGGTCCAGGTGAGCAAAGTTAAAACAGTGGTGAAAGCAGGAGGGGTTTCTAGGAATACAAAAGTGACAATGTTCTTTTTTTTTTTTT
>NW_003852737.1:56447-57569 GCF_000181295.1 Otolemur garnettii
TAAATTTCCCCTTATAATTTTCAAATGTAAAATTTTTATTTTTAGAAAAGATTTAGGTTTACAGAATTATTGCAAATAGCGTACTGAGAGATCCCATAGACTCACAACATGTTTTCTCTTATTCATAATTTATATTATGTCATATTCGTCATCATCAATGAAAAGACACTCATGCATTATGATTAACAAAAGTCTACCCTTTGATCAAATGTCCTGAGATTTTTCTGTTCCAGAATTCCATACAGAATGCCACATTACATTTACCTGTCATGCCTCTTTAGCTTCCTCTTGACTGTGACAGTTTTTCAATCTTTGCTTGTCTTTGATGAACTTGACAGTTTTGAGGAATAATGGTCAACTACTTTGTGGAATGCCCTCTAAAGTGGGATTTATCTCATTTCCCCCCTGGTAACTAGATTAACAGAGCACAGAGATAAAGTGCTATTATTTTTTAAAATTTTATTTATTTTATTAATTTATTTATTTCAGAATATTATGGGAATATGTATATTTGGTTCCATAAATTGCTTTTGTACAGTTTGAGTCAAAGTTAAATGTTCACATCACCTGGATAATGTTCATCTTATCCATTAGGTATATAAATTTACCTCTCGCTTTTTACCCCTCCCAGTTGTTTGCTTACCATTGAGTTTTACTATCAAATGTGCATATAGGTATTGATTGATCAGTTCGAGTTTGATAGTGAATAATATCTTGTTTATTTTTCTATTCCTGCAATACTTAACTTAGAAGAATGGTCTCCAATTCCATCTAAATTGTTTAAGAGGTATTGTGTCATTTTCTTTTTATGACTGAGTAGTACTTCAAGGTATATTATATATATATATATATACATTTTATTAGATCTACTTATTTATTGCTGGGCACTTGGATTGATTCTACAACTTGGGGATTGTGACTTGTGCTGCAATAAAAATTTGAGTATGTGTGTCTTTTTGATAAAATGCTTGTTTTTTCTTTGGGTAAATATCAAACACTGAGATTTATGGGTCAAAAGATAGGTCTCCTGTAAGTTTTTGAAGTATCTTAATACAGTATTCCATAGATGTGGTATACTGATAATATGATCTTATATCTAGCACAGCCCAAATATTCTGCCAA
>NW_003852737.1:57589-59058 GCF_000181295.1 Otolemur garnettii
TCTCCAATTCCATCTAAATTGTTTAAGAGGTATTGTGTCATTTTCTTTTTATGACTGAGTAGTACTTCAAGGTATATTATATATATATATATATATATATATATATACATTTTATTAGATCTACTTATTTATTGCTTGGCACTTGGATTGATTCTAAAACTTGGGGATTGTGACTTGTGCTGCAATAAAAATTTGAGTATGTATGTCTTTTTGATAAAATGCTTGTTTTTTCTTTGGGTAAATATCAAACACTGAGATTTATGGGTCAAAAGATAGGTCTACTGTAAGTTTTTGAAGTATCTTAATACAGTATTCCATAGATGTGGTATACTGATAATATGATCTTATATCTAGCACAGCCCAAAGATTCTGCCAAGAGACTTCTGGAATTGATAAATAAATTCAGCAGAGTCTTAGGTTACATAATCAATAATCCATCAATAGCATTCTTATATACCAACAACAGCCACTCTGAGAATGAAATCAGAGACTCAATGTATTTTACAACAACAACAAAGAGAATAAATTACATAGGAAAGTATTTAACCAAGGAGGTGAGAACTATGTGTCATAGAGGAAGGAAATTGCTCATAATTAGCAAAATCAATACTGTTAGAATGTCTATGCTACCCAAAGTGTTCTATAGATTCAATGTCACTCCCATTAAAATACCAATGTCATTTTCTTTGCAGACCTGGAAGAAATAGTTTTAAACTTTTATGAAACAACAAAGAGCCCAAATAGCCAAAGGGACCTTAAGCAAAATGGAAAAATACAGAGGCATCACTTTACTAGGCTTCAAGCTATATTACAAAGCTATAGTATCCAAAACAGCATGGTGCTGGCATAAGAACAGAGACGAGACGTGGACTATTGAATCAGAACAAAAAATCTAGATACAAACCATGCTCAAATTGCCATACGAATTTTGACAAAGTAGATAAGAACATATGCATACACTGGGAAAAGAATCTTTATTCAATAAATGATGCTGAGAAAATTGGATAGCCACATGTGGAAGTCTAAAACAGGATCTACACTTTCATCATTACAAAAAATTATTCATGATGACTTAAATCTAAAGCATTGAACTAGAAGAATACTAGAAGAATTTGGTGGAAAAACTCTTATAGATATTGGCCTAGGTGAAAATATTATGAAGAAGAGCACAGTGGCAATCAGGGAAAAAAACAAATATCAACAAATGAGACCTTATTAGATTAAAAAGCTTTTGTACAGCCAAGGAAATGATCAATAAAACCAATAGGCAACCTACAGAAAGGAAAAATATTTTCATGCTATACATCTGATAAAGGGTTGATGACATACCACTTAAAGAACTCAAACAAAATAGCACAAAAATAATCAACTAACCCACCCCATTAAGAAGTGAGCAAAAGACATATATAGGACCTTTTTAAATGAAGATAGTCTAATGGCCAATAAATATATGAAAAATAGGCTTGGTG
>NW_003852737.1:59890-61509 GCF_000181295.1 Otolemur garnettii
ATGGAAACTTTACATCTTTTTTATTAACCTGGGTAGAGTTGGAACACATTCTTCTTGGTAAAGTATCACAAGAATGGAGAATCAAGAATCCAATATACTAAATTCTAATAGGAAGTCAGTAGACTATCCAATACACATCCATATTAGAAAAAAATTCAAATCAACTCAAGGTGGGGGGCAGGGGAATGAGGGAGCAGGGAGAGGGGAAAAGGGAGAGGAATGGGTGTGTTCCCACTTAATGGCTCAATGTCAGGGTATATGGCACACCACCTGGGGGCGGGACACAATTATAAGAAAGACTTTACTAACAAATGCAAACATTGTAACCTAATTCTTAATACCTCAATTAACCTGAAACAAGGGGAAAAAATCCCAAAACAATAGATACTGGTGTGGATTCACAGACAAGAACAATGGCACATTATTAGTGGGGCTGCAAGCTAGTACAACCTGTATGGAAAGTGCTATTCTTATCAGATTATATCATAAACATGATTTAGCCCTATGATGCTAATCTTGACCACCTAGGCATAGTGTTTATCAGGTTTCTCAACCGTGAAGTTATTGCTTTTCTTCTTCATTTCCATACTCTACTCTTTATAAGATAAACACTATGCAAATCCTGCAGTAGGGATTTATGGTCTATCACTCTTAGAGAGAAATATCTACATAAATTATAATTTGTGTGAGCAGGAAATTCAATCATGTATTTTTATTGGTATACAGATATGGTTCTTTATTTTATACTTTGTATTAAAATCCAATATGAGGTCAGACAGTTAGCTTTATGAACTCATCCTAGAAAAAGTGCTCCATACATCATTGCTGGATATTACTACAATCAACTTTGAACTATTCCCCTGGAGAAGCTATGCACCGACACCAGTGCCTACTTCAACCTTCAAAGCAATTTTGAAACTTGTTTTACGGAGTGGTCATCAGAACTGTCATTGAATGATATCTGATAATTAAGTTCAAAAAATCAACCTGGAAAAAGTGCTTTGAAAGGTGGGCTAGGTGTTAGGACTTGTGCATAGCTTCCTAAGGGAAGTATTTTAAAGGTGACCATAGTGATATTTAGCAATGAGGTATGTACCACTCTACTAACACCTGTATATACACATTTGAATAAATATTTGACTACATGTAAATTTTGACTTTGGTATTTTCTCTGCTCAGTGTTCTCTGAGCTCCTTGAATTATTTGTGGTTTGGTGTCTTTTATTAATTCTTGAAAGTTTTCTGTTATTATTACTTCAAATATTTTTCTGTTGTGTTTTCCTTTACTGCATTCCCCAATGTGCAATGTGCTGTACCTCTGAAATTGTCCCACAATTATTTGATACTTTCTTCTGTTTACTTTCAATTTTTTTTTCATTTGTATTTCAGTGTAGGTAATTTCTATTGACGTATCTTCAAGGTCTCTGATTTTTTCAACAGTTATGTTCAATCTGTTGGTGAGTTGATCAATGGAATTCATCATTTCTGTTGTAAAGGTTTTTATTTCTAGGATTTTCATTTGATTGTTCCTTAGCATTTTCATCTCTTTACTTATATTGAAAATCTGTATTTTATATTTTCTTTTAAAGCCCTTATCCTATTAATCATGGTTATTTTAAA
>NW_003852737.1:63051-67685 GCF_000181295.1 Otolemur garnettii
AAAATGCTGTTATATTATTTATTTTTATTATTTACATTTCCCTCTCTCTCCTGTAAATCTCAGAATTTCATCATGATAACTTCCCAATTCACTTGTTCCTTCTTCCTGACTACAGTGGTAACTGATTCAAAACAGGGAATATGGACTTAGGTCTCTGAGTGAAACGGATTTTGTTGAGCACTTTTATGCTTTTTTTTTTTTTTTGCCTTACCTTCCTATAAAATGCTAATTCTGAGTTTTTTTATATTTAATTAATAATGCCTGCTTGCTTTTATTCCATATCATTATGTTACCATGTGTATAAATCACAAAAAATGGAAGATCCTGCTTATAAGACAAAGTAATTTTTAAATGGCATAAGTGTCTAATTGTTTCTTTCACTTTCATTAGTTACACTAATGTACTTGTAGTCTACTCCATCTGCTACAGATTATTTGAGAGCACATAAACTCCTATAAAATCCACGTGGATCAAGGATCTGAAACTGAATTATTGTATAATTTTTAATACGAGTTACATTTTGATAGGTCTAAAATCTTCTTTTCTTATTTACAAATAAGAAAAAGGTTTATCATATTTTATGTGATACTGCACTTACAATATGCTCTGTTAGTACTTGAAAATGAGTAACATATGTGTGTTTTTAATCTTCTGGGTAGAACTTGTACACCATAATATAATAGTGATGATTTACAATGAATTGTGGTGACCAGAACAGGGCAACAGATTGCCTATATTGTCTCTGAAAGCAACATATGGGCATAAGATATTTGTCTAGTTTTGTGGGGATTCTGGGTAAATGCCAAATATGGACTAGCATAGCATCTTTGTACAAGTTAATCTGTTATTTTTTGAAATGGATAAAAATATATAAATGTAGGCTTAACGTTTCAGGCTAGTAGTACTATAAAAGCATATGAAAATTTTACATTTTACTATATGGTGATATCTCAATAAGAAACAAATTCATTTGCAAACTAAACATAGAAAATATGCTGGAAGTATCCTATTCTACTGTGTATATTACCTATAAGAAGGATAGCCACAAAACTTAGGTGATTAATTAATGGAAAATCATGTGATATATTGTTCTGGATGATTACTTTTAAAATATTTATCAGAAAGCCCTCAAAATCAAAAAAACTTATATTCAGCTACAGTATTTTTTTTTCTTTAATGGAAACACTTAAAAAGTATATTTTAAGTTCTGATGTATTTATAATCTGATATTATACACATAATTTTCTCAGTTGTTAGATTTCACTAAATTATGGATAGATATTTTGGAATAAAACATAAAGTCAGGCTCAGCACGCTGAGTACAGTGGTTATGGCACCAGCCACATGCACGGAGGCTGGTGCTTTGAACCTGGCCTAGGTCAGCTAAACAAAAACAACTGTAACCAGAAATAGCTGGGCGTTGTGGCAGGCACCTATAGTCCCAGCTACTTGGGATGCTGAGGCAAGAGAATTGCTTGAGCCCAAGAGTTTGAGGTTGCTGTGAGCTGTGATGCCACTGCACTCTACCGAGGGTGACATAGTGAAACTCGTCTAAAAAAAAGAAAAAGTGAAATTCAAAACTAGGCCTACATAATTAGAAATCTTGTAAAGAAAATCTATTTTTCTTGTCTAATACATTATGTCTCACATAGGAAGATAAATTTAGTGTTTAAATTCTGAGATAAGATTTTCTTAAAGATCTAATATTTTAATAACATACAGATATGAACATAAAATCACATACTTCAAAAAATTTAAAGTTGAGAATTTAAATTATTCTTTTGAAAAGGGGGCAATGAATGATTTTAACATAATTATCAGTAAAACATCATCTCTAGGATAGAAAAAATCATTTTTATCTATTTCAATAAAATACTCATTTAGGAAATGAATGAAAATATAACTTAGTTAAAAAGAACAACTTAGCTGTTGATAATCAGACTAGGTTTACGGTCTAAGTGGATGCATTAAGTGCTATGACAAGTGTTATTTTCAATGAAGAATTTTCATCCAGTTATTTTTCCTATGTGTTTATTAAATTATAAAAATAATTGAATTATCCAAAAATATAACAGGGCCAAAATCAATCACAGCAGTAGGGGAAAAATGACAATAAAAAAGAATTAAATCACACTAAGACTTAATTGAGATGACTCCAGGGGTTAGATATACATCTCTATATGAAATGCATTAATATTAGATTGCAGAGGCATTGTCAAAGATGAAAGCATTGGGCCCAATATTGGCTTGAAACCTTGCGTTATTTATATGATAGGAATAATTAGCAACACAATGTTTTGAGCCAACTGGGGAAAATTTATAATAACAAAATACAGTTTTCTGATATTTAAAATTTTTACTCCCTTTAGGGATTCTAGATTCACTTTGACTGCTTTCAGCTGGATTTCAGAAGGAAACATAAAAGTCCTTTACAAGGAGTATGTAAGTTAGTCTTGTAGGTATTTCCTAGAATTATGTTTACATGAATCAGTAATCAAGGATATGATTTTTTTATGCTTCTGTGTGTGTTGTGTGTATGTATGCAGTGGGCAGGGGGGCAGTGAGCATTCCAGACACCCTCCTAGCCTTGTAAGAAGATGGTAAGTTCAAAATTCTAAGTTCTACTCAATTTTGATTGATCATATTTTTATTTAATTACTCAAGCAATTAAGGAAAATTGAGTAACAGACTTTTGGATTTATCATCCTGCTTTTGGCAAAGTCAGATGATACTACATTTTTGATTATTAACTGCAATTTATTTCAATATTTATCTACAATAGACAGACAATAATGCATATATGTATACACTTTGTAGCAAAGAATGTTTCATCTATATTATATTCACATCCTTTTTTATAGGTAATACATGATGACTTTTGCATTGTTTTGTATATATTTTTTTCCTGTTTCTTCCTTCCAGTCTGAAAATCAAAGGAGCTAAAAAGTTACAGTCTCATTTAACAGGGTGGAGTAATAAAATTCTGGGAAGACTAACTTAAGGCCACAAACACCACTGAGGATGATGGTGCATTTTCTCAAAAAAAGAAATCTTTGCACAAAATTGGGAAACCAAAACCTACTGAGGTGAATTTCACACCTGTGGAAACATGAGTTTTGATTTGAAAGAAATTATCCCTGAACAAAAAAAATGTGTTCCTGGTTTTACCTTCTAGAATACTAACTAGGTCATCACATCTATTGAAGATGACGTAAAGAGATTGTGGGGCAATCTTTTGCTGATGATCATCCTACCTAAACTACTTAAATACCTAAAATGTGTGTCAGTATCCTTTAATTTTCCATAGACAATTTTAAACAATGTAGTGTCAATTTAATATGGATCCATAATTCAAGAAAACATAAAGAAATAGTTTATCTATTGAGCAATGTATTTACAGCATCTTGTGTAGGGTTTCTGAGATATTCTGACATCATTATATTTATGATTTGGAATGAAAATTGAAAATTATTTTGTATCCTCTCCTACACAATTTAAACCTCTACATTAATGCTATTCTATAGTTTCTATCATGTTAATTTTTACATGACAAATAAGACTCAAGAATGCTGATTAAAAATAAAATTCTATGACTAACCAACTGTATAAGTTTTTAAAGATATTGTCACATGGGCGGCGCCCTTAGCTCAGTGGGTAGGGTGCTGGCCACATACACCGAGGCTGAAGGGTTTGAACCCAGCCCTGGGCCAGATAAACAGCAATGACAACTGCAACAATAACAAAAAAAAAAATAGCTGGGCATTGTGGTGGGTGCCTGTAGTCCCAGCTACTTGGGAGGCTGAGGCAAGAGAATCACTTGAACCTAAGAGTCTGAGATTGCTGTGAGCTGATGCTACAGCACTCTACCCAGGGCAATAGCTTAAGACTCCATCTCAAAAAAAGAAAAAAAAAATTGTCATATTATAATACTTCCCATGTGTTATAATCCACCTCCTTATAACATTACTCATATCCAGGATAACACAAGTTATTCCTGCCCCACTTTTACTAGACCATCCCATTCTATATATGATTTATATTGTCTTTTGTGTCCCTATCTGATTTCTGACTCATTTTCCTATCATCTCCAAATACACATATGTCCGATGTCATTCTGATTTGAATGACTTTTTCCTTTCTTTCCCAACTCCTCACATAACAGGTCATTTTTCACCCACAGCAATTTTATTCTTCAGTGATGGCTTAATAACCTGTAAATCTAGGTTTCCTTCTATGTATCATTCTCAATGTCACCTGTTCAGGTTTTTTCAAAATATATAAAATTTAATATTGTATTTAAAAATGTCCACACTACTTTTAATTTTAGTTCTCTGCACAGCTACATTCTTCTATCCACAGCTGAGCACTGTTCATCCTATATATGAGTATAGTCCTGCTAATCTATTGTCCCAGTGATTTTTGTGATTCAGATAAATGAATGAAATTGGTTTTACTAATTCTTTCATTTACCCCTTCTTTAATCAATAAATACATCCTGATGTTTTTGATGAGCCAAGTAGTTTGTGCAAGAAGTTTAGGTTTCAACAATAAAGATGACCACCACCTTCTTTGCCCTGACAGGTTTTTGCATGCTTTAGAAATAAAGCTGTTCACAATAAATTACAAATGTAAAA
>NW_003852737.1:67870-91608 GCF_000181295.1 Otolemur garnettii
GAGGCTAAAAAGTCCAATATTAAAATGTCAGTTGATTTGGTTCCTGGTGAGAGATCCCTTCCTGAATAACAAACAGCTACCCTCTCCTATAGCCTCACATGAAGTTTCTACAGGGCATGTATGTGGAGCAAGAGATCAAGCTTTCTGTTCTAGAGATTAGTGCCCTTCTATTCCTACAAGGGCACTAATCCCATTATGAAGGCCCCACAGCCATTGCCTCATACCCATAACTCATAGAACCATTACCTCCCCCAAACCATGTTTTCCAAAATCATCAATCCTAAGGGAACACAAACATTCAATCTATAATACTGTCTATCAACATTACATATTTGATGACATTTAAAAATGAACTATGTTCTATATTTTTCTTTCTTTCATTCTGCTTATCTACCAACTTCAATATTTTAAAATGATACATAGAAAAAGAAATAACTATGAAATTCATACTCCAGGATCAATATAATTTTTTATATAACAAATCATAGAAATAAATTATTAATACAAGAAATGTTGCAAGGGTAACATCTGTGTTTACCTATGAACAACAGAAAACCCTTTCATATGACAATTGCTCCAGCTGTGTGTGCAGCTTCTGTAATTTAGACAGGAGGAACTGTGGAAAGGGACAGGACTGCAGAGCCATGACAATTATATCTAGAAGTTTCCTGAAAGTCCTCATCAGTATCTTCCTAATAAGTATCATGGACTTGAATGGAGTTACTTGGCTACTCTGACTGCAAGAAAATTAGTAAGTTTATTACTTTAACATTACTACAAGGAACATTTTTTTTATATAAAAAAAGGGGGAGAATGAATGTTAAGTGACAACCAGCAGATTCAATATAATCATTTTCAAGACTTCCATGTAACAGGTTTGTAGTACCATGTAAACCATGATTTTTATAGAGTAAACCACTATAAGTAAATTTTTTTTTTTTTTTTTTGCAGTTTTTGGCCAGGGCTACATTTGAACCCTCCACCTCTGGTATATGGGGCTGGCGCCCTACTCCTTTAAGCCACAGGTGCCGCCCAAGTAAATTGCTTTTTATAAAAGATAACAGTATACAAAATACATAATAATTTATTATAATTGCTCAAACTATTTATAAAGTGGCCAAATATGTACTAATATATGTAATATATAATAATTTAAACTCCAATAAAA
This sequence comes from Otolemur garnettii, assembly GCF_000181295.1. Taxonomy (NCBI): domain Eukaryota; kingdom Metazoa; phylum Chordata; class Mammalia; order Primates; family Galagidae; genus Otolemur; species Otolemur garnettii. The sequence continues at coordinate 69,039 of NW_003852737.1, forward strand.
GTTTTATGTTAGTAACATCTTTGTAGAAATCCTCAAGATAATAGAAATTTTATTCCCGGTATAAAAAAAAGAATAATTAAATGATAAATGTATAACATAAAAAAGACCATTTTTCATGGAAATATCTAAAATAATATTTAAGTAAGTTTAGAATTTATTAACTTTTAGTTAAACACAAGTGAGATCAAATCTCAAAGTTTTGCTCCTTTGTTATTATTATGGGTAAAAGGAGGAGGAAATATTTAAAAATAAAATCATTCTTAGTGAATCAGGGTAATAAACATGAGACAATAGAAAATGAAATGCCAAAAACAAAACAAAACAAAAGTAATGGTAAGGTACCACCAACTCTACAAAGGACTATAAAATCAGAAGAAGCAAAAAAGGAAAAAAAAATAATTGTAAAATAACAGCATTGGAGTAAATGGAAGGAAAACATTCCTATTTATCAACAAAATATTAGAGTTGAATTTACATACATATTTTAATTTTAACATGCCCTTTTGTCAAGGGTGAAGGCATTTTCAATGCAACTGTGAGCCTCCAACTAAAAGAAAAAATTTATTCGTACATTAAGTAATTTATATGGAGTTTTTTTCTAATCCCTTCTGTCTTTGAGTTTATTTTATGACTGTGTGGTACCTGCATCCATGGGTAACCGTAAAATGACATCTTAATGTGATTGCTAAACTTTATAGTGGAGGTGACAGCTTCAGAATTTCTACAGAGGGTCAGTGTTCTTGTAAGAAGTAATCCAAAGAAGGGTTTGTGTAGGACTTTATGTAAAATTAATTAAAAAAAAAAATCAATTGCCCATATCTAAAAATGCAAGATAAGGGAATAAAAATGAAGACAAAGGAATTTTTTTTCCTTTCTAAGAAAATTGTAGGCATTTTTCACTACTATTTGAAACTCTCATTTGCCTCTGAACCCCACACCAGGCCTTCTGAATTAAAAAAAAAAAAAAGATTTGTGACAACTCAAGATGACCTTTTGTTTACCTGTATTATGTCCCTCTGCCGCCCTCGTCTGGTAAGCACTGATTCTTTCCCTCCAGCTGATGAGATTTATCCTTTCCAAAAAGATGAGTATTCTGCTTTTTGAGCAAATATATAGTTGTTTTGTTACAGCACATGCTCAGTCTTCAAAAATGATTATAAAAGGTATATATTTTTTTAATAGTCCCTGAAAAAAATGTTTACAGGCAGTGACCATGGTAAAGTGACACCAGAATTGAGGTCTTGTCTTATGAACCAGTAACACTGAAACTAAGACCCCCGCCATAATGGCAAAAACCAACTTCAACTGAACCAGGCTTTCTTTTGTGATAGTTGAAGCTGGAGACACTTTAGCAGTGGTCAGTGTGAGAAACTCTCAGTTTTCTGTTGAAAATTGATGTTTCAGAAATTTAGTGTCGCTAAGGATATATCATAATACTGCTTATTCCCTTCAAGAAAATGAAACCTCAGATATTAAAGTCTAGAACTACTTGTATCTAAATATTTCATAGACTTTATTGTATTACATTACGTTGAAATAGAGGCTGCAGACACTACATTATTCTGTTTGGATTGTTAGATGATAAGCATAGTTATGTCTGGGGCCTTGTGCAGTTCGTGGTTTAAAAAATTATCTCTTTTGGTTAACAATATTGAGAAACAGAAAATTGTCATCAAGTTTTTATTATCCTCGATAAATAATTTACTAAGGGTTGCAAAATTTTGTTTCCTTTTTTTTTTTTTTTCTGAGACAGAGTCTCACTATGTCACCCTGGGTAGAGTGTTATGTGTCACAGCTCACAGCAACCTCTAACTCTTGGACTTAAACGATTCTCTTGCCTCAACCTTCCAAGTAACTGGGACTACCAGTGTCTGCCACAATACCCAGCTATTTTGTTGCAGTTGTCATTGTCATTTAGCCGGCCTGGGCCAGGTTTGAACCTGCCACCCTTGGTGTATGTCGCTGGTGCTGTAACCACTGTGATAACGGGCACCAAGTCAGGGCTGCAAACTTTTCAACCACATTCTACCTTACTAGGTTATTTGCAATAGTAACTGAGAATGTCTTTATTCTTCTAGCTTTAGCTTTAATAAAAACCACTTAGTTGCCATCAACATATTTGGAAGAGGATACAAAAAAACTTTGAATTTCTACAAAATAATGGATTGCTATATATATATATATGTACATATATATACACACACACAATTCACACACATATATATTTCATAATTCATCCCAATCTGATGATGCTGTCCATCTATAGATACTCATAAACAATAGAAAATATAACCAAACTATAGTTGGCCTATTGAGCGATCCAAAGTCCCAGTATGGGAGAGCCTGGGTGGCAAAGGCAGCAAATTGAGAAGTGTAGCAACAATTTTCCCAGGTATGTAAGTGTGGGAAGGATGGAAGTCAAGGATGTGCAAACAGCAAAAATACCTTGGTGGAAAGGTGAGCAGAGGAAGATAATGAGGTGATGAAGGCACCCTGATCCCAGAGAAGATCCGAGGATATTGGTAATATACTACTAAAATACATAGTCTGTCTATCTTGGCCCCGGTATTAGTTTCCCTGCTATTGGTACGTTACCCCTCCTAATCTGCTGCACAGATCTTATGCATAATCTCATAAGATTTAACTTCCCAGAATATTATTCTGGTCTCAGAAATTCATTTCCAAAAATGCATTAAAAATAACATTTTATTCTTGGGCTAAAATTGGGTTATAGTTTTCCTATGGTAGCTATAAATTAGTTTCATACTAGGGTTGAGTACATTGGATACTTTTTCTTCCATTCTTGAGATACTTTGCTAAGAAGAATATTTTCCAGCTCCATCCATGTAAACAGGGAAGAGGAGGGGGGAGGATCAGTAGAGGGATGGTGATTGGTGAGATCACGTCTATGATTTATCCTATAAGGGTACATGTGAATCTTTCTAAATGTAGAATATAAATGTCATAACACAACAACTAAGAAAATGACATGAAGGCTATGCTAACCAATTGGATGAAAGTATTTCAAATTGTATATAGAAACAACACGCTGTACCCCATGAGAGTATTAATGTACACAGCTATGATTCAATACAAAAAAAAATTAAAAAAAATAAAATAACATTTTATTACTGATTGAAAATATTTCCAAATTTTGGAACTCACAGGAGCTTCAATAATTTACTCTTAATTCATTTCAGATTATCATTCCTACTCTCTGAGATTTGTTATATTTTCATGAAACAGATGTTTTACTATTCTTCAATTGTGGCTTATGTTAGCTTTTCTAAATTTTTCCTCAAAGTCCTATTAGGGCAGAACTAAGTAAGTACATATTCTAAGAAGAGAATTAACATTTATTAGAAGACTTTGGTTTTTTATAGTTTGATCCCATATTAATTTTTCAAAAATAAGACATTACATTTCTTAGTAATCAGGAAAAAGGGAAAAAAATCAACATTTGTTATTGGTGTTGATTTTATCAATCCACATGCATAGGATGTTTACACTTTGAAACATGCAGCATGTGCGAGATGTTGCTTTGCTTAATCCATTGTCTTGAAAAATAAAATGATTAGTTAAAATTTTGACGTTCTATGATCGATCAACACATCACTTATTTACATTCTTTATTGTCATCAAAAATATTTTGAGAACCATAGTTTATTTAAATCTGTAATTATCTATTCCTGTGTTATTTTCATTACTTCAGAAGTTGAATTAGGGTTATTACAGATGCACAAAATCAGGAGTCTCTCAAAGATGTGGTGTCATAAAACTTATTTAAAGCAAAAGAGTATGCAATAGAAAATTTTGTTGAAGTCCTCTTTGCAAATACTATGCAAAGCATTCTTCCCTCTGATCATAACAATTAATGTGTTTCCCACTTGCAAAATAAATTCATTCTATCTTCCAAAACATAGGAATATCCAGGAGACATAGTGAGTTTGCAATAAAGTACATACCTCAATAAAATGAGTTATGCTTTTAGTTTTCTGGAGATATAGAAGTCATATTTATATTATACTAGAATCTATTATTTGTGTAATAGTATTTTGTCTAAAAAAAATCAATGTATATACCTTAATTTTCAGTGTATCATAATCACTTTGCTGAAGGAGGGTAATGGGGCGTGGTTGTTGAAGGTTGACGTGACTATGGCAATTTCTTAAAATCAGACAATAATGAAATTTTCTGTATCAGTTAAATATTATTTTTATGAAAGTTTTTTTTTGTAATGTGAAAGGCTATGTGCTAGAAATTTACTCACAGTAGAACATATTTCAAAAGTGAAGTCAATCTTCTCAAAGCCTGCTGACACTTCATCAAATAAGTTTATATGATACTCTAAATCCTTTGTTGTCACTTCAGTAATGTTCACAGCATTTTTACTGGGACTGGGCTCATCAGTAAGAAGCAACCTCTTGCTTGTTCAAGTTTTATCATGAGATTGCAGCAATTCAGGCTTGTCTTCAGGCCCCACTTCTAATTCTAGATCTCTTGCTGTTTTAATCACATGCAATGACTCACCCCACTGACATCTTGGATCTCTTGAAGTCAGCATTCCAGATGCCATTAAGATAATTCAGATTTTTGGGAGGAAGTCAAAATACCAATATTAACAGAATTTGGACTAAGTTTAATCCCATCCTCATGGGTAACTTTGAGGGGTTCAAACTGTAGCAGAGGAATCACTATACATGAGATTAAAGTGAGCACATGTTCAAAAATGGTGCTGATAGACCTGCTTGATGCAGGGTGGCCACACATTTTCTATTTTTAAACAATGAATATCTGTTAAGCACAATAAAGGGAAATGTTCTTGTATTATTACATCATAAACTGAAGTCTAGGCATCAGTATCAAGTCCAGGATCTCATCAGTTAAGTCAAGATTCATAAGTCAGCTGATGCTCATTGGAATCAAATCTGCAAGCATATGATTTCTCTCATCTGAAATACCTTTAAGCTAAAGAGACAAGTTATTTGTCTCTCAAACATTTAACATATAATGATTAAGCAGGCATACATGTGAACACTCCATTTCTGAAACAGGAAGAGTGAAATATTCACAGAAGTCACTGGTCCATAGCAATTCTGAAATATTGTCAATTATACGCTCTATACCAGTTTCTTTATTAGGGCCCAGTTATTCTGCTTTCAGAAAATTAGTATGCATTTAGGTTCTACATTCTGGAACTTGCTTCTGACTGTAAGTCATTAGAAATTGCCTTTGTTTGTAGCTGAGTAATTTTCCAGCCTACTTCCCATGCAAGACAGTGCATAGTCTGGGGAGCTAACTCTGTTCAGTTTGAGCCATTTGTGTCACTTACATTACAATAGAATTATGTTTTTCCCAGTATAATTTGCTTAAAAACAATGTGGGGTATTTTTTTTCTATGTCATATTGAAACTGCTTCCCCTGAACAACAGGCATCCCTCACATTTTTTTTGTGTTAGGCTCCCCTTTACGATATGGACTGAGAGTAAAAGTGATGTGGGACAAAATCCTCAGGAGTCTTAGAACCCTTTAGTTTACCAGAGGAAGTGTAGGAGGCATGCCCTTATGAAACTTGGATGCCTTTTTGTCTGGTTAATAAGATGAACTGTTAGCAGAGTTCGATAAATTATAGCTAGTGAGCAAGATCAGGCCACTGCCTGTTTTTAGAATAAAGTTTTATAGCAACAGAGTCACACCCATTCATTCCTGTATTGTCTATGGCTGCTTTTTCTTTAACATGGCAGAGTTGATTGTTTCTGGAGAGGTTATAAGGCCAACAAAGTCTGAAATATTTACTATATGGTACTTACAGTAAAAGTGCTATCCCCTGGTCTAGCTGAGATGGTCTACAAGGCACTGCCTTAAATCTTTCTAATGTCTTAACAAAGACTTTGCAGTCTCCTCCATGATGTGAGCTTTACTTTGCAGTTTTGTTTTGTTGGTAGCACCTTGGATTTATTTTCTACTTTGAAGACATTTTTGCTGGATAAAAAGATTATAGTGAAAAACATATTTATTTCCTAGCCCAGTAAATCTTTATATTTTGATTAAATTCTGCTTAGAGTCAGACCTTTCAAAGTTTACCTCAGCTCTCTATGTTACCACCTATCATGTATGGTTAAAACAAACTAGTTATAACTATTGATGTCTTGTTTAGAAGTATCGTAAGTTAAATCTTGCAGATGTAGAATTTCTTTCTTAGTTCCCATGTTACTTCAGTCGATAGTTTTTTTTAAATAAACTTTCTCCCATGAATGAGATCCTTATTCAAGTTTCTTAAACAAATTTTCATAGTTTATTTGCTGTTCCTACTGTGAGTCATTTTGAGAAAACTCTGAACTCTAAGCACAACTAAATCACAAAACCAGTGTCCTGATGAATTCATGGACATCTCTAGATCTGGTACTTGTTTTGGAGGTAACTTTTTTTAAATAAAAAAATTTAAATTTAAATTTGATGATCTTTAATGATCTAAATTTAAATTTGAATTCAATGATCTTTCTTGAGACAATTTCAAGACTCCCTGATTATTTGAAAAAGTATTGACTTAACCTAAGTTTTAAAGTGTTGTGATGTAACATCTTGTATTCTTTTCCTATTATTTTCATTCTTATTGTGCAATTTAAAAGTATTTCCTCAATACTCATACCAGAATTATATCTGTTTTTAATATATAATTTTTATATTAATTTATCAAATTTGGGGTATGAGAGGGCTAATTCAAATATTCCATGTTTTAACTTTATTAATTTCCTTTACCTTTTTTATGGTTTATTTTTATGTTTCCTCTGGTGTTAAGATTTGAATGCTAAGTTAATGTATTTTTTATTTTTTTTAAATGTAACTCTGTAATTTCATGATGTTTCATTCAACATCATTAATTTGGATTTAAATATTGCTAAACTCTTTTTTAAAGTAAACTTTTGCTTAGTTTTTTTTTCGAAAATAAACAGTAAGGTTTATGTCAGTGTTTGTCTCTGTGTACATTATGCATTTTAAGGTATTTTGAAATCTGCTTTTCATCATTAGATTGATGTTGCTTACAACAGATTCACTAGGCATGGTTTGGATAGTGCTTTGATCTAATTGACTGTCATTTCATGCTTGAGAGGCTTAGGGATGATGCTATTTCTATCAAAATTAATATGGTAGCAAGTAGTTATATAATATTCTCTCATTTAAAATTATTTCTAAAAGGTCAAAATGAAAATCTTAGATATTAAATCTTTTGATTATATCTATGGAAGACCACATAACTAAATTTAATCATGCATTTGTAAAGAAATTATGGATAATGTACTTTTACTGAATTGATAATTTATGATTGCAACAAATAGTATAAAACTATTATCCAAATGTAACATAAAATAATATACTAATTAAAAATATTAATGTGTGTGTGTCTTTTTACCATGACCTTCAGAACTTATATTTCTGTTCTTATGTTTTGAAAGATGTGAACTCTGTGCATGCATCAGAGTTGTTAGTATGATCTGTATTTATGCATATACACTATGATTTCCTACTAAAATTACAATGTTCCAAAAACCCATACAAGTTTTGTTAATCTTGGTCCTTCAAACATACACAAGGAATGGGTCTACTTGATCAAGCAGGATTCTACTGAAGAGTGCACGTGTGTGATAATACCTCTTACAAGCACACAACTTCATCACTATTTTCCAAAATGGATCTTGACCTCTTGTCTGAATTCCATTCTCATGAATGTGGATTGCCTGCTTCCTATGTAACTGTCCCTTTTCTCAAAGCTATGCACGTAACATACTTTGAGGGAAAATACAAAACGAACAGATATAGTCCCTGTGTGTTACAGTAAAGGAGCCAGCCAGCACATGTATAAATCTCTAATATTTAGCCAGGGGCAAATCTATGAAGAAAATTGAAGCAGGAAGAAGGCTTGGCTTCTGGCAGTGGTAGAAAACTTTGTAATAAATTTCCCACTGAGATGAACTAGTAAAGCAGGAAAAAAAAAGTCTATGTGGAATACCAAGGTAGTAAAGATGCAATACCAGATCCCAGAGAGAAGAGAAGTTGAGTGATCCAAATATTCCATATGGCTTTCATCATCAAGGCATTTGATAATTTAAAATCAGGGACTGGAAATCTAGAAGGGTGAATGGAATTTTCAGAAAACTCATGGGGATGAAAAATAAAAAATGGTGTTCAGGGCTTATTAAAGATGATATGCCCTGCCAAGCGCCTTAACAGACACCTCTTCAAATATGATAGGCAAATGCCAGATTATCATTTGAAAAGATGCTCCATAGGGAAATGCAAATTAAAACAACATTGAGATACTGCTACACACCTATTAGATTAGCCAGAACCCAGAAAACTAATATCAAATCCTGGTGAGAAAGTGATGCAATAGGGACTCTTACTTTTTGCCAGTAGGAATGCAAAATGAAACCACTACTTTGAAAGAAAGTGTGTAGCTTCTTACAATATATAATTTTACCATATTTTTGTATCTAACCAGAGGAATGGATTATTTATGTCCACACACATACCTGTACACCAGTAGCTTTCTTCATAATTGCCAAAACTTGAACGTTAACAAGATGTTCTTTCACATGTGAGTGGATAAACTAATGTATATCCAGACAATGAATATTATTCTCAGATGAAAAGAAGTGAGCTGTCCAAGTATTAAAAGGTATGTAATAAACCTAAAATACATACCACTGAGTGAAAGAAGCAGTCTGAAAAAGCTCAAAGCTATAAGAATTTCTGGAAAAGGCAAAACCAAGGACACAATAGGAAGATCAGTGATCTCTGGGGTTTGAGGAGGGGGAAGTGGGAAAAGAGGCAGAGTGCAGAGTATTTTTAGGGCAGTGAGAATGTTCCACACAATATACAATGGTGGGTACATGTCACTATACACTTGCCGTTTGCCAAAACCTATGGAATGTACAACACCAATAGGGAACACTGATGTAAACTGTGGACTTGGAGTGATTATAATGTGTCAATTTAGTTTAATTAATCTTAACAAATATATCGCTCTGATGAGGGATGTTGATAAGGGGGACACTATATAGAGAGGGGACAGAGAACATGTGGGAATTTCTGTACCTTCTTCTCAATTTTGCTATTGACCTAAATTGTTCTTTAGAACATCTTCTTAAAAAGATGAGTGGCTCTGATAATCACTTTCTGTCTTGCAGTTTGAACTAGAAAGTCCTAAATGTGACTGAGGAATTGGCCAGTACTGAGAGATATTGAGGCCAAGTTCAAATTACCTCAACTCTTATTAGAAATAAAATTGAATGTTCACATTGAGATGGAATATAGGGAAAAAAGTCCTTTTTGAGTATCTTTGGATTCTTCCATCTATCTAAAAATAGACAAAGAAACAAAAAAGAAACCAAGCAAACAAATTCCATAAGACAAAAATCGACTAAAGGTTATGTGTAATAACCAACAACAGAAAAAAAGAATCCATATTAAACCCAAATATGACAGGACTTTAAAATAATCTAATTAAATTTTCAAGTGAATAAATGACATGGTATATAATTTCAGAAAATAATTCTAAAGTGGAAGAAATTCATCTAGAAATGAAAAGTAGCAATTACTGAATATAAGACCTTTCTGAGTAATAAAGAACATATCCATCAACATGTAAGTAGAAAATATATACACTGAAGTGTAGAGGGAAACATATAAAAGTGTACAAGAAAGGTTTGGATTAAGGTAGAAACTTTTAACATGTCTGTAATCAAAGTCTAGTGAAGAGAATGAGGATATGTTAAAAAGCAACATGTATCTTTTTAGTGGCTGAGTAATATTCCATGGTAGACAATTACCACAGTTTGTTAACACATTCCTGGATTGGTGGGCATTTAGGCCTTTTCTATATTTTAGAGATTGTAAATTGAGCTGGGATAAACAGTGTAGTGCAAGTGTCCTTATGGTAAAAGGATTTTTTTTTCTTCTGGGTACATGTTCAGTAATAGGATTGCAGGATCAAATGGGAGGTCTAGTTGGAGTTCTTTGAAGATTCTCCACACTTCCTTCCAAAAGCTTGTATTAATTTACAGTCCCATCAGCAATGTAAAAGTGTTCCCTTCTTTCCACATCCATGCCAGCAACTGAAGCTTTGAGACTTTGTGATGTGGGCCATTCTCACAAGGTTAGGTGATAGCTCAGGGTGGTTTTGATTTTCATTTCTCTAATAATTAGGTATTATGAGCATTTTTTCATGTTTGTTAGTCATTCCTGTGTCTTCTTTAGAGAAGGTTCTATTCATCTCTCTTACCCATTGATATAAGGGATTGTTAGCTCTTGTATAACATGGAATATTTTCAGCCACTAAGAAAGATGGAGACTATATATCATTTGAACTAACTGGAATGGAGGTGGAACACATCTTCTTAGTAAAGCATCCCAAGAATGGAGAAGCAAGAATCCAATGTACTCAATTTTGATATGAGGACCATTGAGGATAGTACAAGGTGGGGGCAGGGGAATGGGAGAGCAGAGAGAGCAAAGGAGGGAAGAAGGGGGGGGCATAGTGTTTGGCACACCTCTTGGAGGAGGAACACATTTATAAGAGGGACTTTGTTTGACAAACACAATTAGTATAACCTGGGTCTTTGTACCCTCAATGAATCCCCAACAATAAAAACAAATGCAACATACAAAGAAATAGTAGCTAAGAGTTTTTCTGAATTGTCTTAAACCACTAGAAACTTCAAAGAGAAAATAAATGCAAAAAACCTTCCAACATGGTAGCAAGTTTCCTAAAAACCAAAGGCAAAGAGAATGATGAATGTAGCTGAAGAGTGAAGATGTACTATCCCCTCAGGACCAAAACTAAGATAAACATCGAACTTATTAAGGAAAACAATGCAAGGCAAAAAACAGGAAAAGATACTTCAAAATGCTTGAAAGAAAATAACTGTCAAATTAGAATGCTATATTCATAGGAAATATTTATCTTTTTGGTAGGTTTCATATCAGAGATGTGAGAAGAACTAAAGAATGATGAGATGATACACGTGTTTATAAATGTAAACATGGACTTTGCATAAAACAAAGAAATAACATGTATGACACGTGAAACACACAAAATTGAACTATATGATGGTAACCGTACAAAATGCAAGAAGTAGTCACATGGAATTATAGTTTTCTAGGAACCTTTATTATCTGAGAAATGATAAAAGTATACTAATAGGATCAATAGGGAAAAGCCTAACAGAGAAGAAAGTTCATTTTCTTAATGAATTTTACATATTAGAAAAATATAATGAATCCTAAGGGGGAAAAAAAGGACAAAGAGCAGGAATTTAAATAAAACAAAACCAATAGCAAAGTAATAATTGACCTCAGTAACAATACATCAGTAATTATATATATATATATATATGTATATATATTAGAGATGGAGTCTCACTTTATTGCCCTTGGTAGAGTGCCGTGGTGTCACACAGCTCAAAGCAACCTCCAACTCCTGGGCTTAGGTGATTTTCTTGCCTCAGCCTCCCAAGTAGCTGGGACCACAGGTGCCTGCCACAACGCCCAGCTATTTTTTGGTTGCAGTTTGGCTGGGGCTGGGTTTGAACCCGCTACCTTCAGTATATGGGGCTGGTGCCCTACTCACTGAGCCACAGGCACTGCCCCAATACATCAGTAAATAGCAGAATAAAAAGCAATTAAAAGGCAAAGTATTTCAGAGTGGAAAGCAATTAAATTATATACTGCTTAAAATAGTCACCTAAAATATAAAAATATGTAAAGGTTTATAATAAAGAATGAAAATAAAGATGTCACGCAAACACTAACAAAAATAAAGATTGGATTATAGTCAGTGTCGGACAAAGTAGACCTTTTGTAAGATGTTTAATTTTAAAGAAAGAGAAACATTCAGAATTCAAAAGGTGCCAATTAAACAGAGACATAATAATTTCTATGTATCTAGCAATCTAATTTTACATGTATACAGCAGAAATCTATTATATGAAAAAGTGAAACAAATCTGAAATGAGCTAGGAATTTTGATATTCAGTGATCAAAAAACCAGCAGAAAAATGTATAAAAGTACAGAGGAGGATTCTAAAGCATAATAACAGAATTGTTTAATTGACATAGGTAGAACTCAATAATTGCAAAGTACATATTCTTTTTAAGTATCCAGGAAAGAAAAGTCTCAACACATTTCAAAGCACTGGTAAAAATAGAGTATGCCCTCAGATCATAGCAAAATTAAGGTGGAAACTAATATAAAAAATAAGCTGAAAATCTTTATATATTTGGAAATTAATCAAGGTACCTTTAAAGTCTTGGGTCAAAGAAGAACTCATAATGGAAATGCTACAATAATTGGAATAAATGAAAAACAAAGTACTACAAATTAAAATTGGAAGAACGTCGTTGAAACAGGCCTTAAGCATAAATGTGGGGCTGAAATGCACATGTTGTAGATAGAGGAAGACTGAAGTCAAAGTTCCCAGCAACCATTTTAATGAGTTAGAAAACAATCTGCAAACTGCATCTATAAGGGGAAGGGAGGAAATAATAAAGAAGACAATTACTGGGATAGAAAACGAGTGTATAATAGAACAACAAATACGAAAGACGGTTCTTTGAAAAGGTCAATGCCATTCTAAATCTCTAAGAAGAGAAAGAGAAACTAAATCCCGTTGTAGGAATCGATCAGGGGCATCATTATGCTGCAAAGGCCTGCCAATATTCTGCAAATATACCCTATTGTGTGGTCTTATTAACTTCTAGAATCCTAATTAGTATTACCCTTTGGGATAATGGAATTTTGAAAACAGGACAGCAAATTCTTTGACACATAATCCCATTAAGCCGTAGTGATTTTGGTCTTTCGGTGAATTTTCACCAAACTTGTGAATATTTAGACCTTAGAGAGAAGGGCAGAAGTGACGTCATGTTACCTCTACAGGGCAAGTCATAAAAGGCCTGCAGCTTCCTATTTTGGGCTGGAAATAGTCCCAATAGGAATCCTAAGTCGCCCTGTCAGCAGTCCAACTAGTAGCCAAATGCAGGTCACATGCAGTTGCTCTGGGTCTCAAATCAGTTGTGCCTGTTTCAAGGTGCCACCAGGTGCTGGAGAAGATGGCTCACAACTTCAGGTCTGAGCTTAGCGGCACCCTCAGCTGTTCTAGCCTTCCCAGCTGTGCTCCACATACCATGGAGTAGAGAAGAGTCACATTTCCCACGGCCTGTCCAAAGGTAAGAGCTTAACAAAATGGTTAGAGTTTTGTTCTTCTAAATCTTAAGGCGGTTTGTGAGGAAGCAACACAGAAACGGAACACCTAGAATCTGAGAATCTGAAAACCACCACTTCACTGCCCTTCTGACCTCATGAGACAACTTCTCTGAATGGAAAACAGAGTCAAATTTTAAAATGGCAAATCTGATCGTATTTCATCTTGCTTAACATATTTCACTGGACATTCAAAGTCTTAAGAAAGCAGAAACAGATTTGTTTGTATTTATTTATTTATTTAGTTAGTTAGTTTTTTTTGCAGTTTTTGTTCCGGGGCCGGGTTTGAATCCGTCACCTTCGGTATATGGGGCCGGCATCCTACTCACTGAGCTACAGACACCGCCCCAGAAACAGATCTTCATTGCAGCTTACAGAGCTTTCTCTGGTTTCTGCATTTTTCTAACTGGAACATTCAGATCAAACCAGGCTACCATGTGCGCTGTATGCACTTATAAAACACTTATTTTTGTTATTATGCTTACTACAGTTATAATTTCCTTGCATTTGTGAGATTATGTGACCAATGCTGTTCTCTTTATTAAACTCTAAATTCCTTGAGGGCAAGGGCTGTGGCTGGTTTTAATCATGCTTTTATCGTAGGCACCCAGCCTACTGCCAAGCCTGAAGTATGGGGTCCATAAATTCTTCTCTGCTTCTGAAGAACAGTAACCCACAGAGGGTCTGAAGTTAAAATAAAAAAGGACCTGATTTCACTCAAACAAGGAAAGCTTTAGATGTGAGAGAGAAATGATAGAAAGGATATGGAGAATTTTAAAAGGAGAGTGTTAAAAGTAAATGCTTGTTTGCATGGCGCCAGTACCACCTCCTTCTATGACAAAAAGCTCCATGTTGACAGCCTGAGTGAGTTTATGTGAGAAGATCGAGGTAGGGCCAAATAAATTGATCACTGAGGAAATATCATTCCAGGACGCATAAATGAAAAGTAGGAGAAAACACAATTTGTCAAAAATTGTGCAGGAGAGGTTTTAAAATGGAATTCACAATTTTTAGAGAAAGGAGATTTTGACAGCTGCTTCAAACTAACAAGAATCCAAAACAGGAATCATTTTGATACTGTCATTTATGTGCCTATCACAATTACAACCATGTAAAAAGAAGCATGTATAACATAATAAAATACTTGAACTTGACAAGTCAAATGAGGCAGGCATGTCAATCGAAATACTACGTCCTGTGATTTTTTTAAATTAATTACTATTTTGGTTTTGAAGGACAAACTCTGAAATCTATGGGACAGAAAGGATTTTTAAGATAAGCTTTGTTCACTTTTTGTAAGCTCAGTACTAATTTTTATTAGAATACAGGAAGATTGGAGTTTTAAACATGAGGCCCTTTTTAGTTAAGGAATACCACTTGATGTCATTGAGAACTAAATTCCAATATAGGTATCTTAAAAATTAGTAGAAATGGTAATGTAGTTAACAACGTAATGTAACTTCACTAGTTCAAGATGGTGAATGTATTAATAGTAAAAATTGGATACAATTTTTCTGGAATCCATTCTGATGCAGTAATGAATTAGAAATTAAGTAAAACATGGAAATAATGTGAAGCATTCATATTTTAAACGTGGTGTCCATGGTGGGATAAAATGTCAGCCAATATCTCAAGAGATTAAAATTCATACAGCATTTGTCTAGGTGGTGATATTTACCAGCACTTAGCCTTCTACAAGTTTCTTGGCAAATGTACATAGCGAGGGTCTGGGGCAGTGAACATTTATACAGACCCGGTGTCTTCCCATCTTCTTATGACTTCATTATTAATGGTTGATCCAATTGTTGAAGTTTTGTTTTTTTTTTTTTTTTGATAAGACAGGTCCTGAGGAAATCCCACTAAATTCACCAAAAGGAATATGTGGCAAATGTGATTATCAGTCAGAGCATTACTGCCATTGAGCATGGTTGATGCCTCTGTGACGATTTCCTGCCCACAATTACATCACCTCACTTACTGATTGGTTTGACAAGTAAATAAGGCCATAAAACTAACTTGCCAACTGAGTTCTTTCTTCTGATTTGGACAAAAAGTAAAACTCTTCTGTGGAATGAATTGTGGTTGTGGGACTAGAAATGACTAAACAGTTACTGAAGGAGAAAGAAAATGTAATAGTTAACCAATGTCTTTGCATGGTACAACAAATTAAAGGCATTAAAAGAATGGTTCCCTAATTTTGAAAGGTGTGGTGTTGAAATGCTTTCATTAATAAAAGAAAAACAAAGCATAGTGACATTAATATTTTTGCCACTATTATTCAACTTCCAAAAATGGAAATTGAATCAGCAATAGTAATAAAAATGTACACGATAGTAATTGTGGTACTAATAGTAGTCGTAATTTTTGTAGTACCACAAGGAGTATTCTAGTACTGGGGATGGTACTGGTAGAGGTATAACTTTATCAGAAACATATTTCACCTTTGAGTGATAAAACTTAAAGTAAAAAAATGTTATTATAATTGTAGAATTCAAGTTGTTAAGGTTCAGAGGATATGTGTAGAAGTCTTGATTGAAGAGAGTTTACCGAGGGGTTATTTATAGCTTCATGGGTTATACAAATGGAACCAACATGAGACTGGCAACACTGGAAGCAGCCTTGATCCTCGGCCTAGGAAGGAGTGGTTATGTGGACTGAGGGAGAGGAGCCAATTGTAGGGGCTCAAAATAACAGACATTAGTGTGGTACTTGTTGCTCAGTGGGTAGGACGCCAGCCTTATATACCAAGGGTGGCAGGTTCAAACCCGGCTCCAGCCAAACTGCAACAAAAAAAATAGCTGTGCAGGCACCTGTAGTCCCAGCTACTTGGGAGACCGAGGCAAGGGAATTGCCTAAGCCTAGGAGTTGGAGGTTGCTGTGGGCTGTGTGATGCCACAGCACTCTACCGAGGGCAATAAAGTGAGACTCTGTTATCTTAAAAAAGTATATATAAAAGATAACAGACATTAGGTACTTCACAGAGGCAGCTCAGGTGCATAGGTAGTAAATGCCTCACTCTCTTCTCCCTCCCTCGGATGTCTTGCAGAGCTTCCTAGAGACAGCCAGAGGCAAGAGTGCTCCAGGGTGATGTTCCATAAGGCATGAAAGAGAACAGAATAGGGTAGAAAATGAATTTAGAGGAGCAAACCAAATTGAGAATGAACAACAAAAATAGGGTGAATTTCCTCTGCATTTACCGTATACCATTTGCTGTCCAAAGTCAGTTGCATGCATTAAATACTCCTTAATCAAAATTGTCTTTAAACCCTGATTTACAAATAGTGACAATGTCATAAAACCACTTGATAATATTCTTGTCCGTGGACAGGGGACTCATAGATTACATTGTGTGAAAATTTCAACAGTATCAGCTTCTATATGAAGCCAAGCCTAAAATTATGACGTTCCTAATTTTAAAAGAATTGCTTCACTTTGTATGAGTTAAAAAATGATGTAAAGAGGAAACGGAATGAAAAATCTTTTAGTTGAATAAAATAGGCTGAAAAAGAAATCAAGGAGGGTGGTAGAAATAGAAAAGTAAAGAAAGCAAAGCTGCTTATAGACAAGCTGAGACCCAGCAGGTCTTCTGAGGGACTCACGGTTCTTTTACTTTTCTACACAGAAGAAAAGATCGCATATTCCACGTTGTTTTTCCTTCTTCTGCTATCAAAGTGCTTTAAATGCTTGCAAATATAAAAATAAACAGAACACAAAGCCATCACTGGCAGTTTTAGATAAATTCCCGCAACTTTAATAGAAAACAAGCAGTACAGCCGCTCTGGCTGCTTACTGTTTCCAGAGGGTGTCTATAGCCCAGAGAAAGGAATAGGCTTCTACACTTCCCTTTGAACCCCTGGATGTCCTTATTCACTCTGATTTCTTTATCCTATTTTCCTTTGGTTTGAGGTGATAGGTAAATGAACTTCACTGATCTGACATGGTAACCATAAATGGTACTTGTCAAATGTGATTTGGTACGTGAGAATCCAAGAACAAAACCGTAATATTTAGTAGAAAGAACAATGACCTCGAGATTGGGTGACCCAGACACCAGATCTAACCAATAACCAGCTGTGGGATTTAAGAACACCTTTTAATTTTCACGGTGCTGTAGGAATTGTACCTCCAGGCTTTCTCCATCCTCAGACTGACTTGTAGTCCAAAAGTCATTTTGTCAGTGTGCTTTCAAGAGCACAAAACACATTATCTCATAGCAACACTCTTCACAGAGAATCCGACAGTTGCTTATTATGTGTGTCTCTTTTTGTAGCCCCCTGACTGTATGGCGTGCACTGTTGGAAGTGCTTATTATTGCATTATGCTTGGTAATGGCGAGCAAGCTAGAATGTGATAAATTTCAGCAATCTATGCCTATTAACATGTGTATGTATACATACACACATAGACATACAGACTGGGGTGGCTCTCACCCAATATTAAATAAATAAAAGGAGACTGCGAATTTCATTAGTAAATAAATGAGACTCACTTAGGGACATTACCAAGTACTTTGAATCAGCATAAGATATAATAAACATAAGATCTCTATAACCAAAGTAATGTAGAATAATGGTTATTGAGGATAGGAGGAAAAAAATGTATGAAAACATAAGTTTTATTTTTTCCAAGACAAAAATGCTAGGAGGAATATCTACAGAATTCTTCACAAGGATGTTGATAACTAGGTGATTTAGTAGATTTTTATAGACACTCACGAAGTAGAAAAATATACAGCCAGCTTAGTATAAACGACAAATCCCTTCCACTTCCTTCCCCATGAGATTACCCATCTGTGTAATAGCTTTGATCTGGAGTCACAAACAAAGACTATCTGTTTATTCAAGAGATCAAATGTTACTTTTGTGTAGACCCTGGGGAAAGTCAGAAGAGGGACATAAGCTTTGGGACTACATTGATTTTCAAAGTGTTGATCTGAATAATCCACAACATATTTAGTTTCTTTGACTGTTAGAAGATGTACACGGAGGTGATGAACTCAGACTGCTTTGTTCCCTCCACAAAATCCCCTCCTTCCTTTTGCTGCAATCCTCTTTATATTAACATAGAAAATACTCTAAATAGAAAAGCTTGAATTGTACATCTTCCCGATAATCTGGTAAATGTTCCTACTGTTTCTATAATGTTACCTATTTTACATTAAAAAAAAAAAACTAGATACATACTTCTTAGATGTTTGCTGATTCTGATACATCCATCATACTTTGAACTCATTTTCCTTTGAAGACATGTATTTTAAAATAGATTTTATTTTTAGAACAGGTTCGAGTTTGTAGAAAATTGAAGCAGAAAGTACAGAGTGGTCCCATACCTCTCTCTACACACGTAGTTTCCTTAGTTATTAATATTTTGCCTATGGTATATTTGTAATAATTGTTGAACTGGTATTGACATATTTTAAAATTAACAAAGAATATAGTTTTTTATGGCCCAGTGTTTCTGTTGTACAGTTTTATGAGTTTTGACAAATGAATAATGTCATTATTATAATATTATATAGTTTTACTGCCTTAAAATTTCTCTGTCTTCTACTCATTCATGCTTCCCCTTCCTCCCCCAAATCCCTTTGCAAACTCTATTTTTACTTTATCTTTAGTTTTGTCTTTTCCAGAATGGTATATAATTGAAATCAAATGGTATGTAGCCTTGCTAGACTGTCTTCATAGACAGTAATTTAAGTTTAAAAGTTAAAAAAAGAAATAGAATAGAAAAAAGAAAATAAAAGAATTTAATATTCTTTTCTCTATTTCATGACTTCATAGATAATTTTACTTTAGCTCTGAGTAATATCCCATTATCATTTGCTTGGTTGAAGTTTTATTTACCCATTTACCTCTTGAAGAACATATTTATTGAAGCTTCAAAGTTTTGGTAATTTCGTCTGCCTGCAGATTTGTGTGTGTGTGCTTAAGTATAGTAACCATTTGTATAAATACCTAGAAACACAGTTCAAGAGTCTTAGGGTAAGACTATGTTTAGCTTTGTAAGAAATCGTCAAACTATCTTCCCAAGTAACTGTCCCATTTTACATTTCAGGCAGTGATGAAAGAGAGTGCCTACGGCTTCACATTCTAGCTGGCGTTTGGTGCTGTCACTGTTTTGAATTTTATCACAAATGTATTTTGTTATTTTTTTCATGTCTGTGATTTGTGCTTTCATTCTCTTAAAAGTTTTTTTTTCCTTTAGGAAAAAATAATTTTAATAAAGTCCAACTTATCTTTTTTTCCATGAATCATGATTTTGGTGTCTCTTCTAAAAAATCACCCCCAAACCTAGCTTCACCTAGATTTTTCCTTCTAGAAGTCTCATACTTTTACATTTATATTAGGCCTGTGACCCATTTTTGAATCAAATTTTGTAAAGTATGAAACATCATGTCTTGATTCATTATTTTGCACATGGATATCATTTGTTTCAGAATCTTTTGATGAAAAGACTGTCTTTTCTACATTGAATTGCCTTTATTCTATTACAAAAAATCAGTAGTTTTTATTTGCGTGGGTTTATATATGAGCTTCTTACTCTGATGAGTTGAACTACTTGTCCATTCTTTGATCAATACCACAATGTCTTGATTATTGTAACTTTATTACTGGTATTAAAATTGGGTTGTGTCCATATCCCGACTTTGTCCTTCTCCAGTATTTTGTTGGCTTTTCTGGGTCTTTTGTCTCTTCATGTAAACTTTAGAATCAGATTGTCGATATCCACACAATAACTTATCGGGCTTTTGAATGCAATTGGGTTAAATATTTAGATTGATTTGGCAAGAAGGGACATGTTAATATTGAGTCTTCTTATCCATGAACATGAGATATCTCATCTCTCCATTTATTAGGATATTTAGTTCTTTAATCTTAGTCTTATAGTCATCCTCAAATATATCATATATATAGTTATATTTACATTTTAGTTGCTCTTTTTGTTGCTAATGAAATGTACACACTTTTTTAATTTTTTCATCTTTACAAGATATATATATTTAGTCATAGTAGTCTGAAGATTAAAAATGTTTTGCTTGTTTGCTTGTTTTCTTTACTATAAATCAGTCTTCCCTGGTGTGTTCTCTTTCATGTCTTAAATTCATGTTTTTAATCAATTCTGCCTATGTTTAAATCTTTGTGTTCATAATAATTCCTGTATGAGAAGTGATCCATACTGATCCTTTTCAGCTCTGTCCTTGGGATATTGAAGGATGTTAAGTTCAAAAACTTTAATAAATCATTGACGCTTGGTGATCTCAAGCATTTTTTATAGAATTTACTCCACGTGTAATCCATGATATTATTTGAGACAAAAAATGAGATGTCTATCAAAATACTATGTGTGTATATTGATAGTCATATATAAAACCAGATTTTCACAGAGCTACAGGAAATGTACAGCATGTATGTAGATAGCTACTCCTGACACCTAGAGCTACATAGTACAATTTTGCAGTTTTTGGCTGGGGCTGGGTTTGAACCTGCCACCTCTGGCATATGGGGCCAGCACCCTACTCCTTTGAGCCACAGTGCTGCCCTACATAGTGCCCTTTAAAGAGTCACAAAGAAGTTATGCTAAAGAATGGAGTAGAAATCAGTTGTCTTTACTGCTAAACTCATTCTCTTTTTTGCTACACAGTGGTACTCTCAAAGCTTTTATGCTTTCTTTTCTCTATGCTTTGGAAACAATTAAGTATCCTTCTCTGCTGCTGGCAAAGCTGTATCCAGGAAATAAATACCACATTTTCTACCTGACTTGGGTTGATTTTTAATCCCTCAGTGACCTTATTTCAGAGGCCATGATTTATACTTGTATATATTGATTAAAAACACAGGGATATAAATTTGTTGAGAAGGATTAAAATTTGTTCAGAAGGAAATAATATGTAGACATTGTAATTATACATTCTTCATCTTTGGAGGTCATAAATGGTTGATCTTTTTAACGTATCTGATAACAGCTCCTGAAAACACCCCATCTATTAAACTTGACTTGGACGGCTTGCATTCCTTCTCCACATCTGCTTAAACTAAATTAATTCATGTGAGCAATTGATGAGATAAAAGGACTTGGAATATGTACTTAATACAAAATAATAAAGTCTTAAAGTTGTTCGCAGTGAATAAAGAAGTACCTAATATTCTCATTCAAAAGAGGTCCTGGTTAATTCTAGAGAATTGACACATTAGAAGATGCTGTGGACGCCTATAATACTACTCTATTAGATCCATTGTTAGAAAATTGCACTTTACATATCAGACTCCACACACATTGCACAGATTGCCAGGTTTTGGCGTGACCTCTATTTGTCTTCGTGATGTTTCATAGTGCTATGCTAATGTAATGCACTGCTTTGTCTACCCAGCTCTGTGTTTAAGGGTTTATTTGATCAGATTCTAGATGAAATGCCTTGTATCACATCATTTGTGTGTTTCCTAAGTAAAGTGCTTGAATTTGTACTTGCATATTTCTTATCCACCCTCCTTTTGTATGGCATTGGCATCCTTCAGAGAAGAGACAGTGTATAGTGAATTTGATTACACAGTTAGACATAACAGTTTAGCACAATATGCTGTAATCAGGAATACTCAGAAAAGCAATTGGGTCTGATCTTGTCAAATTAAGTGTGTATTGAATATATAACTCACCCTCACCATGAAATGCTACTTTGAGGCAGTAGTGAGCAAAAGATAACGATTATTTGTTGTCATTATTTTCTTTTAAGGATTAGATTGGTTGAATCCATTGAACTGTCGTGAGAATAATCTTTCAATAAGTTATCTTCTGTAGCAGTATAGGAATGGTGAGTAGTGTGGGTAATGATATCAAAGGAAGATGAAATAAGCTTGGAATGAACACAAGTGAAAGAGAAAGATGACATATAAATAAGTAGATGTTTCCATGTGAAGTAGGGACAACATCAAAAGAATGAAAAAAGACAAAGTGTAGGGCAGTAATATATAAAAAAAGTGCTTATCCTTTGCCTTCCAAGTGCTAGTTATTGATAGCCGTCTCAGAATTTGACCTCACAGTATCCCTGCTCTCAAAAGTGTGACTTATCTCTTTTGAGTTTCCTACTGATTGAAGCAAAAATACTCTGCAAACTCCATCTCCCAATGAAATCATCTGGCTGTGATCACAGGTGGCTTTTAATATTTGTGAGGTAGGTTTCTGTGTGTGTTTCAGCTGGGTTCTTGAATTTATATCTTCTTTTATTATGTCACTTTTTCTTTTTATATTGTTTGTTGATAAAGATAAAAGATTTTTAAAAATTATTTCTTTGGGCTCAGCGCCTGTGGCTCAAGC
>NW_003852737.1:91750-126085 GCF_000181295.1 Otolemur garnettii
AGGAGTTGGAGGTTACTGTGAGTGTGATGCCATGGCACTCTACCCAGGGGGACAGCTTGAGGCTCCGTCTCAAAAAAAAAAAATTTATTTCTTTGGTAGTATATTATTCAAATCATGTCATAAATTTCTTGGAGAAGAATCAGAGAATTATGAATGTAGTGATTTTCCTATTGAAACTAAATTAATCTGGGTAATTACTAATATTATCAAGGGTGTAGGTAGCAGGAATTCTTACACAATGTTAAAAGATATGTCAAAAGCTATGAAGTTTATGGAGAGCAATTTGTCGATATCCATCCAAACTGAAAAAAGATACCTGTACATGATGAAATAGTCACATTAAATTTACTTACAAATCATAGCCAGAAACATTTGCTGAATATGTGGATATTCATTGATATTGCTCCAATATAAAACAAAAGAAAGTAATTTGTTTCAATAAAACCATCAATCATGTGAGTATTAGTAAATTACGGCCTGAACATCCTGAACTTCAACCTTTATAGCGTTGCTCTCAGAATAAATGAGAGCTATTAGGGAAAATGTCTAAGGTACCTTATTTAGTGAAAAATGCAGGTACACGTCAGTGTGAGCGGTTTGGCCACTTTCAATGTAATTAGGTGGCACTGCTTTAGGGATTCTTAAAATATTCAAATCTGAGTTTTAATCATTCATGTCAACTTCTAGTTATATACCAGAAAAAAAGTAAAACTTATTATGCTCAGTTTAACATCTGTTTTATTTCCATAAACAGACAAGGAAATTAAATGAACAAAGCAAATTTGGAACTCTTTTTGTGGAATGGCCATCAGAGCTGTAGTTGTATGAGGTCTGGCAATTAAGTTCACGAACTCGTCCTAGAAAAAGTGGTTACTAAGTGCTGGCACTGGTGCTCAGCTTCCCATGGGGAGCCTTTCTGTGGGAGCATAGTGATATTTAGCAATGAGGTCTGCAGTGATGGGGTGCACAGCTTCCCACGGGGAGCACTTCTGTGGGAGCACAGTGATATTCAGCACTGAGGTCTGCAGTGATGGGGTGCACAGCTTCCCACAGGGAGCACTTCTGTGAGACCACAGTGATATTCAGTACTGAGGTCTGCAGTGATGGGGTGCACAGCTTCCCACAGGGAGCACTTCTGTGGGAGCACAGTGATATTCAGCACTGAGGTCTGCAGTGATGGGGTGCACAGCTTCCCACGGGGAGCACTTCTGTGAGACCTTAGTGATATTCAGCACTCAGTCTGCAGTGATGGGGTGCACAGCTTCCCATGGGGAGCACTTTTGTGAGACCTTAGTGATATTCAGCACTGAGGTCTGCAGTGATGGGGTGCACAGCTTCCCACGGGGAGCACTTCTGTGAGAACTTAGTGATATTTAGCACTGAGGTATGCAGCACTTTTTCTAGGATAAGTTCATGAACTTCATAGTCTGACCTCATATATTATCTTTTTATTAATCCACCATGAATTGATGGATGCTTGAGTTGATTCCACAACTTTGGAAAGCTTTGTGAAGCCCCCGTAAGGCTCCATAATGGTTTTTCTGGTCACTAGAAAAAACTGCTGAGAGGAGAGTCAAGACAGGATCTCCAAAGTGGGAGGACTACCTGTGAGGCAGGAGTCATATTCCTAACTGTCAGGAGTGAGCTCCAACCCTCTTGCATTACCACTGCCCTCTACTGTCTGGTTGCAAATGGATGCCTGAACAGGCCACGTTCAGTTGCTTTGGTGCCTGAGGCTGGGATATTCCCAACCGGGAATCCTCCCTGGACACACAGCATGGCTGTGAGCCCTGGTAGAGTTCCAAGGTTATTTTGCCTGCTCTCCTAAGAGGGAAGGCTGTCCTTGAGGAAGAAGAAAAAGGATTTTGATGATTGAAAATAATTCCCTTATGCAATGGAAGGGCAAATAACTTTTAGAATAATCAGGTAATGAGTTTGTATTTTAGAAATGTTTCTCAAATATTCATATGCAACAAGTCTAATCAACTATTTAAAATTGTGCAGCTTATACAAAAATTGATAAAAGCATACTATATGCACTATTTACCCTCACCATGAGTCCTTCTTCCTAAATTTGACTGTTGGAATCAATTTGACTGTGTTGAATTTAAGAATCCTCCATTCTCGTCCTTTGTTTGAAAGCATCTGATGCCTGATGTCTAATGGCAGACAGGTCATCTTGTAGCCTTGGGGGACCTGTGTATGATTTCTGCCCTTAGGTCTACACATAAACCTGCACATATGTTTTCCTGGAGCAGAATCGGGTAAATAGCAGTCTGCCTTCTTTGGCAGAGATATACACATATATTTGCTGTTTACATGTAGATTTCCATGAGTTCCCCAACTTACACTTAGGAAAGGGAACTGAATCACTAGCAGATCATAGTGCTCCATCAATTGTGCTATTCTTTCTCACAAGAAAGCCTCTCACTGGTAAATGATTTTCTGAGAGCAAGTTGGACCATTTTAGAAGATGCATAAACTATTTTAGGTGACAAGGGCACCATTTGGTGCACTGAAGTAGTAATTTGCTAGTGGACTAAAAGAACTAATGAAGCTTTCAAAAGAGTATGACAGACCTGAAAGGATTACGTACCAAAAATTATCTTAACATAACTGAAAACATCAAGTAAAAAAGACATATGGTCTTTTCTGAAGAAGAAATCTTAAAAAAAAAAAATCCAATGGGTAAGAAGAAATTTGGGAAGAAATGAAACCACAGAAAATAAATTTAAAAAGACAAGCATAAAATTTTCTACATATGTACATATACAAATGTATAATACTATATATTTTAAATCCACAAAAACTCATTGGACATATGTGAGGAAATGTGTGGCATAAATTATTTAAATTTAATATAAGTTTTCAATTAAATTTGTATTATAAACCCCAGAAATTATCATGAAAACTGTCATCTTTCATACTGTATTGAGAAGTTGTAACTAGCTAACATAGAGCTAAATTATGGCTTACAGAATGACATATGGAACAAGATATTTTTCCTAAATAAATTGATTCATTTAGTCAGTAGTCAAGTTAATATTATTTGAAAGTTGTCAAAATGCATAAGAGTAGCATCTTGTATCAAAACAGTGTTCCTAGAACATTAGAAAGACTGCTTAAATTTAATTTGAGAGAGATAGAAAAAGTTTTCCTAAGTATAGTAACTTCTCCTCTTACAATGGGGGCATATGAAGGATTCTGTCCTTTGTTAAATTGGATTTTTTTTTTTTTTTTTGAGACAGAGCCTCAAGCTGTCCCCCTGGGTAGAGTGCCGTGGCATTACAGCTCACAGCAACCTCCAACTCCTGGGCTCAAGCGAGTCTCCTGCCTCCGCCTCCCAAGTAGCTGGGACCACAGGCGCCCGCCACAACACCCGGCTATTTTTTGGTTGCAGCCATCATTGTTGTTTGGCGGGTCCGGGCTGGGGATTCGAACCTGCCACCTTAGGTGTACGTGGCTGGCGCCTTAGCCGGTTGAGCTATAGGCGCCGAGCCTGTCAAATTGGATTAACTTGGCCATTTTTCCTCCAGGTCGGCTCCTGAAAGTTGGTTGATCGTGGATAAAATGCACAGTATCCTTTCCCGTTTGACTAATGGAAGCACCGACTGGAAAACAAAACAAAGGGAAGTAAAGTCACGGTATTTAATTGTGCTTGTCTCTCCTTGTGTGGTTGGCTTTTGCTTGAATGTAATCCTCTCTATTCCAAGGACCCTCACCAGATAGGGGGACCTCTACACTGAAATAACCCTCTCCATGCAAGGTGCAGACTCCCGCAGGAGACTGTCCCCGCAGCACCTTTCTGCTTTGTTCCTGGCACACACGCGTCCCCTTCTTTGTGCCTTTCATAGGTGTGGAAGCTTTCACCAGACCCAAGGCACAGCATTCTCCTTTGTGGTATACTTCTATTTTACTTGTACTTTTAAAATAGCTCTATTATTCAGCTTTCCTTAAACCATAGCAAATTAGTTGGTATTATTGTGTGCCACTGACTTTCTGCCAGGACTCTGACCAATTCAAGTTATGTTTCTATATAACCCCAGTGGTGGGAGAATTTACAATGAAAGTCATTGAGACCCTACGGGAAAAAAAAAAAAAAGAAAGAAAGAAAAGCAAGAGTAACCAATGGAAATCTTCCTTAGCTTTACATCAAATTCACTAAGCAGCACGCTAAGGGGAGTATTAATGAATTCCCAGTACAAGTCTTCAAGGAGAAATAGTTGGTCTCATATTATGTTGCGTTTACAATGTGATGTGTAGACACCTGTCTGTAGTCCTTTATCACTTTATATTTTCTCTCACTCCTTTTTAATCCAATATTGACCATTTGCTTCTGTTTTTACAGAAACAAACAAAAAATAGACATGTTTTATTTGTTTGAAAGTTGTATTTTAACTTTTTGCACCTCTGAAAATACTGGAATCTGCCTTCACGCTTCTATACTTGCTAATTCAATCCCTCCAGATGAGATTGTCACATTCTCCAAGCAGTAGTCTCAGCTCCCTTCTTCCTCACAGATATCAAGAGAGTTCTAAGACCTGGTCTTCGTTTGTCATTTCTCCACTCCTTTTTTATGCCCCTATCATCATTTACCCTAAAATATCCAAGGAAAATATGTTTATTTGTTTCTAACAAAACCTATGCAGATGACAAAATGTTATAGGGAGTGAATTGGCAGATATTTGCATTTTTCATAAAGGGGACCTGACTTTGGTTGTGATAGGTTATATAATAACTCTGCAGAATAAATGGAGTCAAAAATGAATAAACAGCGTTGATGAAATGTTATGGATATTCCCATTTAATCGGTGAGACAGTATAGCTTGATTCTTATTAGTTAAAATTTTTGTAATAATTGATAAGTTGGTATAAGTCTGAAATAAGACACAGATATGATGAGAATGTAAAACACACGAGTTATATCTACCCTAGAGCCAGTGTCGTTGGTCTTATCAACTGCTGTTCTTTTCTTTTACAGTGCTTTCTTTTGAGTTAGGTTCCCATTTTTAAAATTCCATTTTAATGTCTAGTGTTTGTCCTATAACTACATACCTCCTTTAAGGATTGCTCTAAAGATTGCAATATATGTTTTTAACCTCTATGGTCTGTATGAAGTCAATACTGAACTAGGTCACCACAAAATTTAAGAACCTTGCAAAGAAAAGGTTCGTTTACATCCCTCTTCTTGCTTCACGTTTTAGTTGTCATATGCGTTAAATTTCTGTGTACGAGAGCATGGAATTGTGATTGGTCACTGCTCTGATATTCCCTCGGCATTAAAGAATTCTATGTACTTTAAAGAAATTATATAGAAGACTCTACTTTTATATTTATCCATCATCTATTTTTAATATTTCTAGTGCTCATTTCCTTTCAGAAGGGTTTGAGTTTTCATCTGGCCTAGTTTCCTTTCAGCCTAAAAAGTCTCTGTCATGGTTTCTTGCAAGGCCTATTTGGTGGCAACACATTCTCTTAGTTTAATTTTATCTGAAAATATTTTTCTTTTGCCTCCATGTTTGAAGTATATTTTCACTGATCATAGAATTCTTGGTGTGGTCATTTCTACCCTGGATCTACCCTGAATACACTGTGTTGTTTTCTCTGCCTACATTCTAGAGTTCCTCTGTACTTTTGATTTTCATAAATATGATTGTGGTTTTCCTTCATAATATTTTCTCTGTGTTTATCTGCCTGAAGTTGTCTGATTTTCCCAAATCTTTAAAATATTTCCCTAAGTTTAGGAGATTTTGACCATTTTTCTTCAAATATTCTTCTCAGCCCCCCGTCCTTTAGTTCTAGCTCTTTACTCCAATTACCTATTATAAACCTTTTATCATTCTCTCAGAAGGTGCTGACACTATTAACTTTCTTTGTTTTGTTTCTCTTCTACAAGTTAGATGACCTTTATTGATCTAATTTGAAATTTACTGGCTTGTTTCCATTAAGTTCAATCTGTACTTCATACTTTAAAATTGTTTTATAAAAGATAATTGTGTTCTAGAATTTCCAGGTGATTATTTTTATTTTTTAATTTTAATTATGAAAATGTATGGACTATCATGTAACTTGTTTGCTAATTCCACATGTGGATTATCTCATGATCAGTCTACATTTCTGATATTTTCCCTTACTATGGGCCAAATTCTTTCTATTATAGGCTTGTTAAATTTGACTTGCATTCTCAATTTCATATAAGATATAGGCAGAGACTCTGGATTTTCTTTTGTTCATCTTAAAAGTTTTGATTTATTTGTTTTTGTAGAACGTTGTGCTGGTTGGACTCAAAGTACAAACGTCACGTCTCTTAGATGGTCAGGAGCTGGAATGTCTCTTCAGTTATTTTGGCCTTAGCAGGGCTGCTTACTAATATCAGCCCACTGCATGCCTAATTTAGGGCTTAGCTGGGAATTTAGACAGGAGGCTAATCCTCTGTGGCAAAACAAAATATAGTTTTAGTTTTCTATTTAATAGAAATTTCTATTTCTATTTTACTGCTGTAAGATATTACTCCAAATTTAATGGCATAAAACAATACAAATTTGTTGTATTGCATTTTTGAAGGTCAGCAGTATAAGTGTATCCCTAGGTAAAATCAAGATGTTAGTATGGCTGAGTTTCTTTCTGACTGTAGAGTGAGAATCCATTTTTCTTCTTTTGCACTTTTCCAGTTAATTCAGGTTGCCTACCTTCCTTCCAGCATTGTTATATCTTTCTGACCCTCCGCCATTCTTCTATAGTCAAAACGCTCTCCAACATTAGCCAGGAAATGTTCTTAATTTTAGGAACTCACAGCCTGAGTTTGGGTTTATCTGGATAATGCAGTATAACCTCCCATCTCATGGTCTTTAATGTCAATTACGGCTACAAGGTTTCTTAGTATTGAAGTTAACTTGGTCATAGGTTTCAGGGATTAGAATATGGGCATTTGTGGGATATCCCTTTTCTACCTGCCATACTATAACACCTAACAAACACCTGTTACAATGTGATATAGTAGACTCTGTCTCAAAAATAAAGTGAAATAATAAAAATGAAAAGTAAAATAAAGCAGTGGGATGTAGAAACTTTCTCATTAAAAGGTGATGGTCTGTGTTGCCTGTTCTGAAATCTAAGTAGGCTGTGACTCACATGAAAGTGACCCTAGGTAACTTTTGAGAACAGGTGATACCAGGTAATATACTTTCCACTATTTTATTTGTTTTGCTTTATTTTTAAGAGTGCTTCTTATTAAGACCAAAGACTGTGTTCTGAGACTGTATTCTGGACAGCAGACCTAGATCCATCAAGCAACAGTTATGTGAGTTGTAACTTTTGAAATTATATTACCCCCAGCCACCACTTCACCACAACTGCATGAGAGATGCCTACGGAGGGTTTCCTGGTGATGCCCAGTCAATACTCAGAACTGTAGAGGACAAGATATAATGATTGTTTTTGTTTTTAAATAAGTTTTGGTTCTATGTATGATTCAGCAACAGGTAACTGTAGCGTGCTCACAGGCCCTATCCTTTCTGTTGTTTTCCTCTTAATTTGTAATTGCTCTATTTACATCCTGCCCTCTGGTTCTTCATACCAGTAAAGCTGCAGGTTTCTTTTGCTCTCCATGGTGCCAAGGGCCATGTACTCTAGGACCAAAGGCCATGACTTATCAAGCATCGTGCCTTTCATTCAAGCATAGCTTCTCTTCCAGATTCTGAACCTTTGTCCATTTTCTTACTAGTTTCAGGTGATTGTTTTAGTTGCTAATTTCATAAAGAATTTATAGAAGCCTTTATTAGGAAGGCTTGGTCTTGGTCTTATGGTAGTGTCTATATCATTGTCATAAGCAGAACCACCAATAGCAACAGGTTTTGAAGCACATTCACTAACTTTTTAATTTTCTATTGTATAATATTTTAAATACATAGAGAAATATATGGTATAATACACTTTGCACATATGTAACCTCACCTTAATCTACCAACTCTTGATAGATTTATTACATCTAAATTACTTTCATGTTTTTGATTCAGGTGTTTTTTCTTTTTAAGAAACTGAAGATGCATTTGAATCTGCATATCCCCTCTTTGACCGATTTGCTTTTCTAGCATAAATTTTATATGGTGCCTTTAGAAATATACTGTGTTAGATTAAAGTTGTTAGTAATCTATAGGGATTTTAAATTAATATTTATAAGCAAAAAAAGCTTTTAAGTTTACCTATATATGTGTGTAAGTAATTGGAAGAACAGATGGCAGACTAAAAACTGAATTAAATGATCTCCTTTGTTGTTCTGAAAAATATCTTATTGCAAAGGTTTAAATAAATACTAATTAATTTCTTCTGGAAATTTAATAAGCATGATTTAAAATCTGCCTTGGCTAGGTGTTAATTTCTTATGGTTATTTAATTTTCACTAAAATTATTTTCTATCCATTTTGGTTTACTACCATTTCCGATGAGGATATTGTACATTGATATTATTTTATAACTATTTTGTTTAGTGGGTAGGCAATTTTTTCTTTACTTTATATATTTTTGGCCACAATTGGGGGAAATTTATATATTTATTTCTGTTTTTTTTAATTTAATTTTCCACTTTGGTCAGATATTAACTCTATACGATATGAACTTTAAAAATTTAATGAGACTATCTTTTTTCACAACCAGCATGTTGTCTTGCTTTATGAATTTTCTATGTGCCATTGACAGACTATATGTTCTCTTCTTAGTTTAGGTGGCGTGTTCTCTACATACTGATTATGTTAAGCTGTTTAATAGTGTTTTTCAAATCTTTTACATTTATATTAACTTTGAATTAATTTTTATATCAATTAAAGAGAGAGGAATTTGAATATCTTCATATATCATTTAAGGTTTGTCTATTTTTCTTTCCATTCTCTGTGTTTTTGCTTCTGTTTATTTAGAAGTGCAGCTATTGGGAGCATGCATATTTAAGAATGTTAGGAGTTGCTTGTTACATTGACCCCTTTATCGTTATATGTGGCCCTCTGTATATTTGGAAATGTTTCTTTTTGTGAAGTCAACTTTGAATGATACTATACAGCCACCTCATACTTAATGTTTGTATAGTATATATTTTCCAGTATTTACTTTTAACCTGTTTTTATTTTTGTCTTTATTTGTATGTTCAATGTTGTTTTCTTATAAACAGAATATAATTTGTTCTTCATCTTTAATCCAGTGGAATGAGATATACTATAAGAATTTTAGGTCATTTGAATTTAATGAAATTAATAATACCTTTGATTTGAACTCTATCATTCCAGTCATTTTTTTAAGTTTATTTTAATTTTTTTTTAATTTCAAAATATTACAGAGGTACAAAAGTTTTGGTTACATAAATTGTCTTTGTACAGTTGGAGTCAAGGTTCTAAGTGTGCCTGTTACCTGGAGAGTGAGCATTGTATCCATTAAGTGAGAATTTATCTCTCCCCTCGTACCCCTCAGCTTGCTTGCTTTCCGTTGAGTTTTACATCAAATTTGTACATAGGTGTTAACAGATTAGTTTCAAGGTAATAGTGAGTACATGTGGTATTTGTTTTTCCATTTTTGAGAAATTTCACTTAGAATTGTCTCCAGTTGCATCCAATTGTTACAAAAGGTATTAGTTCACCATGTTTTCATGGCTGTGTAGTCCTCCATGGTGTAAATATATAACATTTTATTAATTCACTTGGTTTGTTCTCACATCTGCAACTGTGAATTATAAGACAATAAACATTCAAGTGTACCTGCCTTTTGACAAAATGGTTTTTCCCCCTTTGTGTAAATACCCAGTAATGGGATTGCTGAATTAAATGGTAAGTCTTCTTTTAGATCTTTGAGGTCTCTCGTTACTACCTTCTAAACACGTACTGGTTTGCAGTCCTGCCAAAAGTGGGTTAAGTGTTCCTTTCCCTCCACATCCATGTAGAAGCTGTTGTTTGGGATTTTGGGGTAAAAGCCATTCTCACTGGAGTCTGGTGACAACTCATGGGGTTTTATTTGCATATCCCTGATAATTAGAGGTGTGGAATATTTTTTCATAAGTCTATTGGCCTTATGAGACATATGTTCTATGTCTTTTGACCTTTATAGTTTTTTTTTCTTTTTTCTTGCTTATTTGCTTGAGTTCTTTATAGATTCTGGTTATCAGTTCTTTTTTTTGTAGAGACAGAGTCTCACTTTATTGCCCTTGGTAGAGTGATATGGTGTCACAGCTCACAGCAACCTCCAATTCCTAGGCTTAGGCGATTCTCTTGTCTCCGCTTCCTGAGTAGCTGGGACTACACGCACCCACCATAATGCCTGGCTATTTTTTTGTTGCAATTTGGCTGGGGCCGCATTTGAACCCACCACCCTTGGTATATGGGGCTGGTGCCCTACCAACTGAACTGCAAGTGCTGCCCTTGTTAGCAGTTCTTTATTGAATATATAGTATGCAAATATTTTCTCAAATTTATTCTATTGATTGTTTTTTGTGGTTATACAGGAGCTTTTTAATTCAATCACATTATTTTTATTAATTTGTATTGTTGTTATTGCCTTGTGGTCTCCTCCATAAATTCTTTGCCTAGGCCAATGTCAATGCAAGTATTTCCCAATACTTTCTTCTAGAAATCTTATACTCTCATGCCTTTAGGTTTAAGTCTGTTATCCATCATGAATTCATTTGTGTGAGTGGCAAGAGTTGTGGATCTTGTTTCTTTTGTCTATATATGGCTATCCAATTTTCCCAGCATCATTTTTTGAATAAACATTACTTTCCCCAGTATTGTTTGTTTTGTCAATGATCAGATGAAAATATAAACATGGTTTCATAAGTGGATTTTCTTTTCTGATCTATTGATCTATGTCTGTGTCCTGGTGTCAGTACCATGCTGTATTGTTTGCCATATATAACCTTGTAGTATAAGGCTGGTAATGTGATGCCTCTCCATTTTTCCTTTTTCCTTAAGGCTGCTTTGACCACTGGGGTTCTTTTATGGTTCCATACAAAGAGTTTTTTTATGTCTGTGAGAGATGACACTAGTATTTTAATTGAATCTGTAGATCAGGTGCAAGATGGCAGACTGGAGTCAGCCTCCGACAGAAGCTCCCATCCAGAAAGGATAAAGTACAGAAAATACCCAATTAAGCTGAAGACTGGGAGTCAAGCTGAGAGAGAAGAAGAGTGATATCTTCAGGTTACCTCTGCTGAGGCAGGCTGTGACTCCAAGAAAGCCAATTTGTACAGGTTTTCTATAGCAAAGACTCTACCAGAGTCACTGATCCACTCAGATCAGATAAGAACCAGCTGAACACAAGACAGAGCCACCTAACCCCACCACATGAAACAGGCTTCCTCAGCCTCAGACTGTAATACTACATGGTTTTTTTGTAAAGCTGTAGGGAAAAAGCTGCAGCCATCAGTCCCAGATCCTTGACAAAGGGCTGGTTAACCACAACCCTAGGAACTCCCAATCCAATTTCACCTTATCTGCCCACTTAGCAAATGGTGAAAAATAAACATGGGGCGGAAACTGTAGAAAAACTCTGGCAACATGAATAATCAGAATAGATCAACAACCTCAAGGAACGACATGATAGATACACCACAAGATCCCATTCATAAGCAAATGGCTGAGATGTCAGAAATCGAGTTCAGAGTCTAGATAGCAAAGAAGATCAACAGAATGGGGGAAAAGAAGCAATTAGAATTTCAATAAATTATTCAAAAGATGTCTCAAGAATTCAATGATTTCCAAGATAAAATGACAAAAGATTATGACACTTTGAGGCAAGAATTTGCAGCCCTCAAAGATCTGAAAAATTTGGTAGAATCTCTTGCTAACAGAATGGGGCAGGCAGAAGAAAGGATTTCTGACATTGAAGACAAAGCATTTGAACATGCCCAAACACTCAAAAATGAAGAGAAAATAGAGAGCAAAAACTGATCATTCTCTCAGAGAGCTCTGGGATAATTTGAAGAAACCTAACATCATGCACCTTACAGGAATCCCTGAAGGTGACAAAATTCCTTCACAGAACACAGAGGCTCTTCTTCATGAAATTATAAAAGAGAACTTTCCAGACATGCCAAGAGATTCTGAAATTCAGATAACAGACAGTTTCAGAACCCCAGCATGACTCAACTTGAACAAGAAATTTCCCAGGCACATCATAATTAAACTCACTAAAGTTAATATGAAAAAAGAAAATTCTGAAAGCAGTTAGATGTAAGAAAAACATTATGTACAAGGGGAGGAGTAATAGAATGACTGCATATCTCTTTGCCGAAAACTTCAGGCTAGACGAGGATGGTGATCGACTTTTAATCTACTAAAACAAAACAACTTTCAATCCAGGATCCTGTATCCAGCTAAACTGAGTTTCATCTATGATGGAGAAATTAAATACTTCAACGACATTCACATGTTGAAAAATTTGCCATAACTAAACCAGCTCTCCAGGAAATTCTCAAACCTATCCTCCATAATGACCAGTGCAATCCTCCACCACAAAAGTAAACTCACTCAGAAACTTTTGATCAAATTCCAATTTCCACAGTGGTGAAAGGATTAAAAATGTCCATTGGACCTTCGAGCAACTTGATACCTAAAACTTTACCAGGCTTATCAATAATTTCAATCAATGTGAATGGCTTAAATTGTCCTCTAAAGAGGCACAGATTGGATGACTGAATACAGAAATTCAGACTGGACATCTACTGTATTCAAGAATCACATCTTACTTTAAAAGATAAATATAGAATATAGATTTAGGGTAAAGGGATGGTCATCTATATTCCAGGCAAATGGAAAGCAGAAAAAAGCAGGTGTTGCAATTTTATTTGCAGACACAATAGGGTTTAAACCAAGAAAAGTAAGCAAGGATGAGGAAGGCCATTTTATATTTGTTAAGGGTAATACTCAATATGATGAGATCTCAATTATCAATATCTATGCACCCAATCAGAATGTACCTCAATTTATAAGAGATACCCTAATAGACATGAGCAACTTGATCTCTCCCAGCTCCATCATAGTCAGAGATTTTAACACTCCTTTGGCAATGTTGGATAGATCCTCCAATAAGAAGCTTAGCAAAGACATTTTAGATTTAAATTTAACTATTCAACTTTTGGATCTAACAGACATCTACAGAACATTTCATCCTAACAAATTTGAATACACATTTTTCTCATCAGTCCATGGAACATACTCCAAAATAGATCACATCTTAGGTCATAAGTCTAACCTCAGTAAATTTAAAATAATAGAAATTATTCCATGCATCTTCTTGGACCATCATGGAATAAAAGTTGAACTTAGTAACAACAGGAATCTGCAGACTCATACAAAAACCTGGAAGTTAATTAACCTTACACTGAATGATAGATGGGTCAGATACAAGATCAAGAAAGAAATTACCAAATATTTAGAACAAAATGATAATGAAGATATGAGTTACCAGAACCTCCGTGATACCGCAAAGGCAGTCCTAAGAGGGAAATTTATAGCATTGCAAGCCTTCCTCAAGTGAATGGAAAAACAGGAAGTTAACAACTTAATGGGAATCTCAAGCAGCTGGAAATGGAAGAATATTCCAATCCCAAATCCAGCAGATGAAAAGAAGTACCAAAATTAGAGCTCAGTAAGACTATCAAACACTATTATCTTTTTCCTCTCTTAATGCTCAGAATGTGTCTCCTGGCGTAAAGCCTGGACAAATCTTTGGGTTTGCTCCATACTTTTCCTTTCTCTATGGAATCACAGTCTTGTGATCTTTGTTAAATGTTTGAAAACAGTTGTTAAATATGTTTTGTCCTATTTTCTAGGTTTAACAGAAGTCAAACCTTGTCACTTTATTTCATCATTGCCAAGAGAAAAAACTGATTAAAAATATTTTATATACAGTTTATTGGATTGTGGAAAGGGGAAAGGTAAGGAAATATTTTTATATTATCATCATAATTTAAAAATCACAGCTTTTTAAAAATCTCTGGACATAAATCCCATGAATATAAGAAGTGGTCATGATAAATTTCAGGGAGTAAATTAATACTGTGTGTTAAGATCAAACACTCATTTTAAAATCAAGATATTCCTGCATCTGCATTTTTCAAGATAAACACAAAGATATCAGTTTAAGCACATGCTTGTGAAATTCATGGTTAAGTCTGTTATTCTAAGTATGAAAGGCAGCCTCAGGCTATTTAGAAAACATCTTCAATGAATTGCAGCCAAAGGTTTGATTTCTTTCATCAAAAAAGTTAGAGAATTGCACATTAACTGGTAATTTTCTTATTGTGTAGACACAATCCAATTATAACAAAAATGCAATGCAGCAAAAGTAAACAAAATGTATTTTCTTAAAAGCTACAGTTGAGAATTTAACAATTCTAAAATTTCATCTGTCAAATAAGGCATAGCATATCATACTCTTTAGATACAATTTTATTAGAAAGTAATTATTCGTGAGTTTTAAAACAATATTGACCATATAAAATTAATTTTCCCATCAATATATAAATGTAATTATTTTCTATCTCTATTCTGAGAAAGCACACTTTCAAGCACCTAAAATGCATCTAACCATGGAATAATAAAGATATGTTAATTTAGGTAAGTTAATTTTTCATCATTACTACATAATTGTGATAATAAAAGGGAAGAAATGCTAAAATATTACACGCTAATGATATTTGGACTATATAAAATGAAACTAAACTTTGTTAAAGAACTGTTGAATATATGAAGAGGGCTATTTTGTTGTGAATAGAACATAATATAAGTTAATATATAATTATAGAAAGAATTGGGATTACACTTGGGGTGAGTTGTTTCGCACATTTTTTGGTATTAGAAAGAGGACAAAATTTTTTTTTTTTGAGTCAGAGTCTCACTATGTCACCCTCAGTAGAGTGCTGTGATGTCACAGCTCACAGCAACCACAAACTCTTGGGCTCAAGCAATTCTCTTGCCTCAGCATCCATGGAGGACAAAGTATACTGGGAAGTCTGGTGTTGAATATTGTAAAACATTTGGATATGTTTTGTATTTGACTATCATTTATATTTAGAATAAATATTTGTTTAGTGCCCTGTAGAGACTTAAAACATCATATATAAAAGACCTTTGCACTATTGCTGTTGAATCGCTATAAAATATGCCTTCAATTTGATTATCAATCCTAGTTGCTTTTTTCTTTTATAAATAGCGACAATTACTAAATAGAATAAATAATTGATACATAAGTTATTACATCTGCAAAAACTTTGTACTTCAAACTAAAGGCATGTCTTTAAAATACCTATTATGTTAAAATATATGCTTTAGAGTTTGTGATTTAAGATGATATAGAAGGACGTGTAGAAAGGAGCTTTGGGGAGTATGAAATTTTGCTAATGGATATGTCACTAATATCTTTGACTTGAAGTAATAAAATACAATCCTCACAGTCTCAATTTCTTCATTCTACACTAGAGATTTCTGAAAGCTTTTCTAGACCCTAAGGCTTGCCTTCATGTGTTCATTTATTACACAAATATTTATTTAATACTGTCTAAATGCACATCTCTATCATGAATCTGCTATATGGTGATGGAACACATTATTCTGGACGCATTACGGGAATGGAGAAGCATGAATCCTATGTATTCGACTTTGATAGGAGGACAATTAATGACAATTAATGATAGCATGGGTTCAAAGGCTTTTCTTACATTGTCTTACTTTCCCCAGTATAAAACGTAGTCTTCATAGATTACAGAATTAACAATTATCATCATAGAAACATTGTAAAATAAACTCTTTCCACAATTTACACATATGTCATATAAAAATATTATTGGGGTATAAAAATATGCAAAATTGCACTAATTATATCACAAATGATGAAATATCAAAAGGAAATACACGAAAATAATTAACCATTAACAAAGAGTTGCACCCTTTTATAACATATACCTATATTTTTTAACTATAGGTCAAGAAGTTGAATTCCTGGGTCAGAGAGGAGTCGTATGTCAAGTTTATTAGAAATAACTGTTTTAAAGTGGTTAAGCCAACTTAAATTTCCCTCAGCAATGTAAAAGCATCAGTAGCTCTACATTCTTACTGATGCTTGGTGTTACTAGCTTTTAATATTTTTTCAGAATGGCTGGCACTTGCATTTTGGCCAATGAGAGCCTAGTAGAGAAACCAGGAAAACCCAGTTGGCCTTCTGAGCTCCAGAAGTGTGAGTTAATAAGTGACTGAGTGCTACTGAAGCTCGTAGATTTGCGGTCATTTGTAAAAGCATCAGTATAGAAAGCCAGTGGAATCTCAAGCAGAACTGCATTAGTTACAAGGAATACAAAAGGTAGTTCTTCAAGCTGAAATCACATCTGATCTGAGTTTGGGTTTAAACACAGATACCAGGCTCATGCACATAATACTTGCACTTTGGGGCCAGAAGGTGGAAGGATTGCTTGAGGCCAGGAGTGGGAGGATACAGTGAATTGTGATAAGGCCACTGTACTCTACCCGTGACAAACAGTGAGATCGTGTCCAACAAAATGAAATGAAATAAAATAAAACAAAATGTTAAAATAAATAATAAAAAGCAAAAAAAAAAAAAAAGAGCACTAGAAATGCAAATATATGGGAAAATATCACGAGCTCTTTAAGACTTAATTTTTTTAATGACAGCCTATTTAATCAAATTATAAACTATATGTGAAGATTATAAAGAATATTGATGACACAAATAAGTAAAAGAATAAATAAGACTTAAATAGAACTGAGGAAGAAGTGGATAGCTGATACAGTTGTCATAGGGTTGCAACCTCTTTTTATCTGTTATGATTATATATTAATAACTTCCAGTCTATATCTTTTGGTCTATTTAATGTGCAGATATTTTCATTTTTTATTTATCTTTAGGTTTCAGCAATTTTGTAATGCTATTTTTTGAGTGATTTTTTGTGGTTTTCAACCAGGTTGGTGGAGTTTAAGGAGGTCAAAAATAGGTTTCTTAAATTATTTTTAGAAAACTATCATCTGTTACTTTATTATTTAACATCTCTTCATTTTCTTTTTCTTCCTTTTCTGAGATTACAATTATATACAGATGTTGGAAATAATTGCCTTTCTCACGTAGTTTACGTATGCTATTGCTGGTGTTCTCCATTCTTTCCCTCTCATTCCTAAATCTGGTATTTTCGTCTTGTCTATAGTCTAGATTTTAAATTCTTTTTTCATCAGTAATGTTGACACCAAACATTAAACGTTTAATCTATTTTTTAAGTGAATGAATTTTATTATTTTCCATAATTTTACCTTATCTTTTAATGTTGCAGTCATGATCCTTTAAAAATCTGTGCCTGGGGGTGGCACCTGTGACTCAAAGGAGTAGGGAGCTGGCCTTATATACTGGAGGTGGAGTGTTCAAAACCAGCCCCGGCCAAAGACTGCAAACAAAACAAAACAACACAAACAACAAAAAAACATTGTGTCTGATGTTGCCATTGCCTACAGGCCCAGAGAGTTCTTAAAAAAACAAAACAAAACAAAAAAAAAACCCTCCAATTTTTGGTTCTATTTTCTTGGTTTTTATTCACTTTATTTTCTGGTATTATGTCTGTGTGTTTTTGTGAGTTTATCTGAAAATTTCTCTGATAACTTGTGGCTTTTGATGTTATTTCCCTTTGGAAAAGATTCACTTGTTTTCCAGTGCATCACTTGGCTGGTGGTACAAGCACTCCCTTATCATCAAGACCTAATTGAGAATTTAGATTACAAGAAACCAGGATTTGGAGTTCTGGAGTTCAAATTTTACCCAAAATCTGGGTATTTTCCAGAGACCTTTTGCTTCATTGGGGCCAAACCTCAACATATGAGAGGTCAAGGACCCAAAAAAAAAGATTATTCCTCAAAGTGAAGGATAGGGAATTTGAGTGCAGGTTCTATGTGGGTAACTCCACCTTCATTTTCACCTGGGTGAGAGTGATCTGAGTTGGAGAAGGAAGTCTGAATGTGGGTTAAGGTGGATAGGGATTTAGAGGGTCAGAGGGGTAGGGATCGGCACATGCACTCTTTCCTGGGTGGGACATTCATACACTCATTTCTTCCTGGGCAGGATGGTTACATTTGAGCATGTCAGTTCTATTTGGGAGGTTCCCTCCATTTGACTCTATCAGGTCCTATTGGTATTGATATGGGATTTTAATACTGGATTTCCAGGCTCTTGGTCTTGGTGGTTCAAAGAATGAAGTTACAGACCACAGGATAGGTTTTATTTAACAATACAAGTGTTACAGCTCTCACAAGGAACCAAACCTCCTTGCAGATCAGGACCAGCAGTAAGGTAGTGTTACAGCTCTTGCTCTCTCTCTCTCAGGTCTGTGTTTGCGCTCTCTGCTTAGGGGTTTATATAGGGGCAGTTGTCCAATGAGCTTTTGGATCCTAAAAACAGACCAGTCAGGAGCAGGTTTTGAAAATAGACCAATCAGGGATGCACTGGAGGAATCGCCAGTGTCTTCCCCTGCTTGTGTCAGGTTCCTTTGCTACTGGAGCCTCCATTGGTAGAGGGAAGCTCCACTCCGCTTGCCTAACTCCAGCCTGCTGGTTCCTCTGCTGACTGCCACCACCAAAACCACCAAAACCACCAAGATAGAGGCGGCAAGTCCTCCAGCCCCACTTGGCTGGGCTGGCTGGGATGCCACCTGTCCGGTATCAGTATAAAGAGTATCTGGAAAACTTTGTTCATATTCTCAGCCTCTCAGTCATGCTGTTGGAATGAGATCTAAGCTGCCCTGCTGTCTTTACTGACCTCTCTTCACTACCCTTACAGATTTTGGACTCTATTTTAATGCATTTGAACATGTAAGTTGATATCAGAATGAATCGAAGGACCACAAATCAGTGGTAAGATAGGATTTATTCATGGAAATAAATAATACAAAAACTAAAAACTAAAGCTCTTGGCAGGGAGAACCCAGCTCTCTTGCTCCCTCTCCGAAGTCTATCTCAGGGCTCTCTGCTCAGGGGTATATATAGTCGCAGGCGGTTGTTTTGCCAGAACTCAATGTTTACTTTTAGGACATGGGTCTTTGTCAGTTTCAGCCAGTTATCCAATGAATTCTCAGGCCTTGGAAACTCACATGAAATTCACCAGTCAGAAGTGCACAGGGAGCAGAGAGCATGATGCCAGTGTCTCCTCCCCAGGTGTCCGACCCTTCCGGCTACTGGAGCCTCCCTGGACCCCCCTGCCTACCCTTCAATTCCCTGGCTTCTCTGCCAGCTACAGCTGTACCAATACCCCCAGGACTAAGGTGGTAGGTCTTGGGCCACCTGTCCTGCATCAAAGCTTTTAGTATTTCATTCCCACTCTGCAAGTTCTCATTAAGAGTTGACTTAAGGCATCTAGTCCATTATAGAAAGACCAATTGATTTTTACACATATTACTATTTGACGAATATTATTACAGACCAAATAGTCACTTCAGAAAATTTGAAACACATGGCACACACATACATACACATTTAAATACTTTTAACAACTTTGGAGAAAGAAAATCATGTTGATAGAAAGAAAAACATAAATAAAATCTCTTCTTGAAATTAATAATTTGACCTGAATTATTGAAAAAAAATATGTGTTAAGTTTAATAAACAGGTTTTCATGTAATCAACACACTGAAACTACTAATACTTTTTGTAAGGCTCTGTGTGGATGTGTGGGCAACATGACATGTAGATTTATATCAGTGAAGTGAATTTTAGATTTTTAAAAATCAGTAAGAAACATAAACCATAAACATAAACCATCTTGATTTTGAACATTTTTTCTAGGCAATAGTATGCTATTAATATAAAGAAATTTAATATGTAATAAATCCATCGTATAAAAATAACTTGAAGTATTATTATACTATCTTCTCATATTGTTATATAAGAGAGGAATTAGGCTTATTAGATGGTAAGAGAAGAATTAGGTTGTAGGATATGAGATCCTATGAGAATATCATATAACTGTGCCTTCAATATCATAGGACTAATTATGTAGCACATGCGTATGTATAGTTCTAGGAAGGTATAACCCCCTGGGAAACTCCTTTTGGAGAAGCTGAGAGCAATAAGGTTTTCATTTATTCTTGTAAGTGTGGATCTGAACAAATATGCAATATAGTTGATATAATTTCTTTTTTAGAAAAAATTGTGTATGAAGGTAAGTGAAATTTTAAATATGATCTATAAGAATGTATAGTCAGTTCTGTCCATGTAGAGCGATGTTAATATAAGTTTTGAATATTTAATTTATAATAAATTACCAACTGCTAACACATCTTATAAATAATTTAATTAAAATGTATCAAAGTTCTCTCTCACCTGTTCCCCTTCATGAGAGGGTCCACTTCCAGCTCTCTTTGGAAGTGCTCTAAAATTTCTCTTTGTTCTTCCTAAATAAAATCTTTCTTTGTTACCCCTCAAAAATAAAAATATAAATAAAAAAATAAAAATGGACAGAAGACCTGAATACACATTTTTCAGAAGAAGGTGTACAAATGAACAACAGGTACATGAAAAAAAAAATGTTCAGTATCACTAATCCCCAGGGAAATGCTAATCAAAAATGCTAATCAGTTAGAATGGCTCTTATCAAAAAGACAAAAATAATAAGATACTACAAGAATGCAGAGAAAGAAAAATGCTTGTACACTGCTGATTCAATGTTAAATAATACAGCCATTATGGAAACCAATATGGAGGTTTCTCAAAAAACTACAAGTAGAACTACCACATAATCTTGGAATTGACTGTTATGTACATATTTAAAAAAAATGAAATCAGTATATCAGAGAGACATCTACACTCCATGGTTGTGGCAGCATTATTCACACTATCCAAGATATGCAATTTACCTTAGTGTCCATGATCAAAAAAATAGATAAGTAAAATGGTGCATATATGTGCAATAATATCCACTTATAAAAAATGGAATTTTGTCACTTGCAGCAACATGGATCATAACTGGATATCATTACGTTAAGTGAAATAAGCCAAAGACAGACAGACACATATTGCATGTTTTCATTCATATGGGGAGGTAAAAATGTGCATCTCATGGAGGTAGAATTGTACTCAGAGGAGAAGAATTATGATACCAGAGACTGAAATCAAAAAGAGAAAGGAAAGATGAAGAGAGATTGGTTAATGGAAACAAAAATTAGATTACAAGAAATAAGCCTAGTATTATATATAACAGTATGATAAGGAAATTACAGTTAACAGTAATTTATTGTATATTTCAAAATAGCTAGAAGATAAGAAATGTGATTTTCCCATTAAAACCAGATAAATATTTGAAGAGACAGATATTCCAATTATCCTGGTTTGATCATTACACATTTTATATGTATATACATATACATATGCACATATATATACA
The DNA here is from genome assembly GCF_000181295.1 of Otolemur garnettii. Lineage (NCBI taxonomy): Eukaryota > Metazoa > Chordata > Mammalia > Primates > Galagidae > Otolemur > Otolemur garnettii. The sequence goes on from NW_003852737.1 coordinate 113,150, forward strand.
TATATATATATCATATGTACCTCACAACTATGATATATTAATGAAATGCATAAAAGAAAAATATAAATAGATCTTTTTTATGTTCTGTGGTACTATTTTATTTTCAAAATCTAGTTTCAATTTTCAGGAAGTTAAATGTATTAGTCTTCATTTATTGCTTTTTACTTTAGCTGCTGAAGATTGTAATATCTTCCTGTATTTCTAATGCCATAATAGTTATACAGTTGACTTTATCATTATTGTACTGAGGGATGAATTGTTTAGACAGCTGTTAATGTGCATGGAATTTTTTTAACTAAACATAAATTCTATAATCACAAAGTTGCTTCCAGAAGTAATAGATGCAAAAAGCTATGAAACCTGCTTCCAACAATGTTCATAATTTATTCACATTTTGGCAATAATGAGTAGTAATGAATCATAAATATTTTCCTCATTTTGAGTATATTCTTGTTGATTAACTACAGAACATTTCATACCTTTTGCAGAAAGAATGCTTTTTGTAACAATACTTATGGGGGTTTCATGAAAGCAGATAAGCTCTGGTATGAGGGACACAGAAGTGATTACATTAATATGTGCCATTTGGTTAAGAGACCACTATAGTTATGAGGATGTAAATTATTCAAAACAGAATAATTTGAAATCACCTATGAGAAGAGAAATCATTCCCAGGATTTTTTAATTCATATAACTGAAAACACATAGACAACAAATGCTATGTGCAATATTGTTTGTATACAGTTAACATTGACAATTAAAAATATGTATTGATGCCGGCTTCATCCCAGTGATTACTTTTATGTAAGTTCCCATGTGGTGTGTATTTACAGCAGCCTCTGGTTAGGGACCAGTGTTTGCAGATATCTGACTGTGAGCACAATGATAGCAAATCATTTCTGCATACTCAATGCAAGCAAGATGCCAAGAAAAGAACTCTTGCATATGCAGCTCCACTCAGAGTCAAAGGATTTAAATCTATTTACTTTTTCAACTGTGATCGCAATGATAAATTCTAAGCAAATTTCTCAACTGTGATTTAACTGAATGATGAAAACTTTTCTTGGGTAGAATCCATGATTTATAGAACTTAGCACCAAATAAAATTTCTTAGAAGCTTGAGAATTAATCATTTTTGGTAGGATTATATTTTTTTTGGTATAAAAATATATACTCCTTTTCTTCCTCACTACCCACAGGCAAACTCTCAATGCTATCCATTACTCACTGCCGCGTGCAAGTGCCTCTGGCTTAAGTGTCTTTCACAGCATTGGCCATCAAAATGGTAAATATTCAATGACTGTTGACTGAATATGATTGGGAAGGAGCTGACTGGAGTTAATACTGTGGGGTGGGGGATGAAATACATTCTCTCTTCCTGATCACTGAAGTATATCATTTTATGCTACTTTCTATTCTGAGGGGCAATTTGTCTGTAGGGGAATAAGTCTTTATGTATGTACACATTTTAAACTGAAAGGGAAGGAACTAGGTCCTAGAACCCATAATACTTCTGCCATTTCTGGCTAATAAAATGAATCAAAGAACTGAAGTGGTAGATGTAATAGATTTTTCCTGTTATACGGGTGTTATATGGGTTTGGTGTTTTCAATAGATGTCACCTTTAATGTGGAGTTACTAATGAATCCTCTGTGTTTGAATTGTGAACTGTCAGGAGAGTTCCATGATCAGAAACATCTCTTCCCTCAGGCTTATTGTTAGATCTAGAGTTTTAGAGGTAAATTATATACCTCAATTACACACTGAGATTATTTACCTGTCACGTTCCAGATGAAGAAATTGTACATATTGATGGAGTCTAAGAATAAGAGTTAGCTGAGTCACATTCACTCAGTCTCTGCTCAAGCCACTTTCTACAAAATTTTGACAGCTTCTTAGCTTTGCTTTAGACTACGCAATCAATTTCTTTATGTTTTACCATTAATTAAAAAAAAATTAAAGCTAGTATTTACATTTACAAATTCATTATCATTGAGAGCTTTAGGGCTTTGTAATGGTTATTATTATTGTTGTTATTATTATTATTATTATTGACAGGGTCTCACTCTGTTGCCCACGCTAGAGGGCAGTGGCATGATTGAGCATAGCTGACTTAGCCTTGAACTCCTGGACTCAAGTGATGATTCTTCTGCCTCAGTCTCCCAAGTAGTGTTTTTGTTTTTGTTTCTGGTTTTGGCAATTTATGCAAGAGAAATTCCTTAAGGGGGAGATGTTTGACTACCTGTTGAAAATATATACAGGGGAAGTGAGTAATATTTCAGAAACTAAAAGGTATAAAACCCACATTTAGCCCTGTTGGTACATCAGTTCCTGCAGCTAATATATATTGTTCACTTATATCCTATGACGTTCTATAGCTTATGTTTCTGAATATATTTAATTTCAACTCAAACCAAATCCTAGACAGCATATTTTATGTCTGATTCATTTTTCCCTATACCTAGCACAATGTCAAGAAACTATTAAGTATTATATATTTACCTAACAAACAAAGATCAGAGAAAAATGTTGTTACATTTGATAACATCTATAATATATTCCTTGTTTTAGGTATTTTCTTTTATAAATTAGCATCATACTTATTTAACTTTGGACAAAATAACAGAAGAAAAGTGCACTATTTTTTTTATAGCCAATGACAATATTTTTCTGTAAGATAAGATGAATTGTGGGGACATTTGATGGAGTTGGTCCCTGAGGTGTACATGTGGTAAGCCAGGGCCTGCTTGGTGCCACTTAACCTGAGGAAGAAAAGGTGCGCTCAAAATGACAGAAATGGAAGCAGTGACCCAAATTAGTAAAATAAGGCCAAGTTTAAATCATGTAAAAAAATCCCCCACTTCATATTTATAAAAAGGGCATTTTAGAAGTGTGATGGTGACAGAACAGAAATGAATCTAAGCCCAAGTACAATTATATGTATATCTAAAGGTTTGCAAGAAGGCAGGAATTCAAATTCTATTATATGTCTTTAGAAAATATAAAATATCAGACACGGTGTGATGGAACTTAACTGGTAGGCATTTGTACAAGACCTATATCTCAAAATAAAAGAAACTAATATTACATCTGTAGCAAATAATTTTTTGGAAAAGTTGTACAAACCTGAGTAAAATATAACAAAATACATTTACTCTTTAGAGAGCCCTTGACAATTTCTGGTATAATTCAAGCATAAGGCTAAAAGACTTATTATTAATTACTATGAAATGCTATTATTAATAATTTTAAAATTATATGGTATTCTCCTAAAAAGAATAATATAACAGGTAAAAAATGAGAAATGTTATGTAGTATATTCTGTTTCATGTGATCTTGCCCTATATGTATATACATTTAAATATACAACAAATTTAAATGTACTGAATGTATTAAGTATAGCCAAGTTATGCCTGAACTACCCCAATTAACTGCTTCTAAAATTATTAGGCAGATTTACATTGGATAAGATCTCTGATCTTTGTAGTTTGATTTGGTAGTTGTATCTTTTCATATCTCAATTTCAAAGAATCCATGAAATTATTATTCACCTCTTATGATTAGTTTTCTTTGCTTATTTTATCTATTTTGATTTAGATTTATTTTAGCTACTACCACATTTATTTATTTTTGTTTCTTCTTATTACAACAACAATTGGCACAGGTATGTCAAAATGCCAACTTCAGTTGTATTTGTTCTCTTCCCTTCTATAATACACACTACTTAAAGGACAAATTCTTTTCCATTACATTGTCTACACATGAAGATATGTGTGAAAAAAAGAATGTACATGATTTATCATTTCTTCTTAAAGTATAATTTTTTTATTTCTGAAGAACAATGTTTAAAATAAAATCTAGAAATTCTGGTATAGATAACTGAATTTTTTTAAATATTGAGCAATAATAATAATGATGCAAAAAAAAGGAACACACATTGTCAAATAAGAGTATATCTATTATAGAATGCTTTGACTCTGAGGTTCAGTATGGAGTCATCAGTTAACTTATTAGTTTTTTTCTAGTCTTCCCCCATGCCCCACCGTGTCATTAATTATCCTCATATCAAAGTTGAATACATAGGATTCATACTTCTCTATTCCTGTGCTGCTTCACTAAGAATAATGTGTTCCATCTCCATCCAGGTTAGTACAAAAGCTGCAAAATCTCCATTTTTTTTTGATGGCTGAATAGCATTCTATGGTGTACATATACCACAGTTTGCCAATCCATTCCTGAGTTGAAGGGCATTTAGGCTGTTTCCACATTTTAGCAATTGTAAATTGAGCTGCAGTAAACAGGCTAGTACACTTGTCTTTATAATAAAAGTTTTTTTTTTCCTTCTGGATAGATGCCCAGTAATGGGATTGCAGGATCAAATGGGAGGTCTAGGTTGAGTTCTTTGAGGTTTCTCCATACTTCCTTCCAAAATGGTTGTATTAGGTTGCAGTCCCACCAGCAGTAAAAATGTTCCTTCCTCTCCACATCCGCACCAGCATCTGCAGTTTTGAGATTTTGTGATATAGGCCATTTTGGCTGGGGTTAGATGATATCTCAGGGTGGTTTTAATTTGCATTTCTCTAATAATTAGGGATGATGAGCATTTTTTTCATGTGTTTGCTAGCCATTCATCTGTCTTCTTTAAATAAGATTCTGTTCCTTTCTCCTCCCCATTGATGTATGGCATTGTTGGTTTCTTCCTTGTGGGTTAATTTAAGTTCTATATCAATCCCAGTTATTAAGCTTTTGTCTGATTCAAAATAGAAAATATCCTTTCCCTTTGGGTAGGTTGCCTATTTGCTTTGGTTGTTGTCTCCTTGGCTGTACAGATATCTACATGTAAAAGACTGAAACTGGACCTGCACCTTACTCCACTCACAAAAATTGATTCAAGATGGATAAAGGACTTAAATTTAAGGCATGAAATGATAAAAATCCTCAAAGAAAGAATAGGAGAAACACTAGAAGATATCAGCCTGGGGAAAGACTTTATGAAGAAGACTGCCATGGCTATAGCAACAACAGCAATAATAAACAAATGGGATTTAATTAAACTGATAACTGAATTTTTATAGGTAAAGGGTTCACCTTTCTTGGTTGGAAGAAAAAGGACCATATTAATTCATTTTTTAAAAAGGACCATATTAATTAGTTTTTTAAGATTTTATTTTAAAAGTTTTATTTATCAGTCATCACATATATGCATTTAAAGGAAGAATATTGTTTAAAACTACATGCTATCTTTTATCCTTTATTAATGATAGTAGCAAAAATTTCATAAAATTACAAATACTTTTTATTTCCTGAAGGATTATGAGAAAAGAATAATTAATTTCTTATGACTTTGAAGTGTGTGTTTTCCCCAATAGTTAAGAAAATCTCACTTCAGGGACTAGTGCTAATGCCAGGTCTTAACATTGTTCAATTACTGCAATATTTCAATAGATCTTATATTTGCAACATGGCATATATACTAATGAATATGCATTTAATGATAGAACAACTTATATGGTGTAATCTGTGATATATGTATATATTATGCTCATGTGTCATGTACCTATTAACACTAATTAGTTTTCATAAGCAACATCTCACTTCTCTCTCATATTTATTCAATTTATATAGCAATTATGAATATGCTAGGGAATCAATTAAACAATTTCATTTTAAAGCTGTGAGCTATATTATATTGCCATACTCTTCTATATTATACTAATATATACTGCATTATGATTTCATTTACTGATCTTTAAAAGGATAAAAAGACTTTGTTGGATTTTAAGTGATCTCAAATAAATTATTACATTTTATTTGTTTCTTCAATTGCTTTATAAATTTTGTCTAATTAAAATTGCACAAATTCATTTGACTAAGAAATTTATGACACTCTATCTTTGATGTTTGCTTTTCTGTAATTAAATCTCATGAATTTTATACAAAAATGCATTGACATTTGGTTTTATAGATTTTTACTTATATTTTATGTACAATTTATTATAAAATATTACATAATGTTGAGCTGATTAATTAATGATAGAGATAGTTGGCATTGATTGGTAATATCCTACAAAATGTGCTCTTAGATATCTCTTGGTTAAAAGGTTGCAATTTGATGAAAAATTCTTTCAAATAAGAGTTGCTTTTAGGCTATTTATTCTCTCTACCTTTATTTAGCTGTATATTAATAAAACTTTATGAAAGTAGAAAAATAAACCTCCATAAATTCAATGTAAGAAAATGATCATAGCAATCATTTAACATAAAATTTATTTGTATTAGAGGTTCAACCATTTTATGTACAGTAATATTTAATCATTAAAATTGTTACTACAGAAATTACATTTTACAAGAGAAATGCACACACTAGAATTCAGATTCAAATACACTCTGAAGACAGGAGCTCTTCAATTGCATTTATCCCTCTATGGAGAAAATAAAATTTGTAGGTATACAACTTTTAACTACAAGTTTCATATTAACACTTAACATTTTATATTTTGTATGGGTCAGATAGACTTTAAAAATGTATTTACAAACGCTTTAAAAATGAATCCTACACATAATACAGATTCCTCATAAAAGCATTTATCAGTCTCCTTTCTTCTGCATGTAGTATTTTTTAACTTTCATAAGTACTATAAACAAATATTATTATTATTCATTCTTTTGGCAAAATTACCTTTAGATCAATTAAATATAAGAAAAAAGACTAAAGTTTACCTTATTTATTCTTTTTTATTTAATCCTCCTTTATATGGTGCAGTGTAAACTTTCAACATTCCATCTGGTAATTTCATTTAAGAAATCTCAGTTCCGGAACTCAGCTAAGACTTTAAAATAAGAATTTTAGACACCTCATGTTACACTCAGAATAGAGAAAATTAGTAAGTCATTTACATTTCATTAGACAATTATTTGAACATCCTGAAAATGTTTTTTGGATCCACTAAGGCCAGGTGATGTCCTACAAAATTTGTACATGTATGTATAGCTCAACGAAACCAGCACTTAAAAGGTAAACAGTGAGATACTATATCACAACTATATAGATACTATATCTACAACTATAGAGGGCTGATTATTCTGAAAATGCTCTTTGGCCACTTTCTCTGAAATTACTCCTCTATCTTGCTTTAAGAAACCTTTTCCACTATTTATGAAATTCTTGTCATATTATTCTGTACCTATTCAGAGTTAAATTTTCATTCCAAATATTAGTCGTAAACAAACCATAGCCTTCCCATATAAGATTAGAGAATTCTTCAGTATGTCTTTACCTACTAGGAAGTACAGAGCATGCATCTCTAATTGTTTCACCACTTAATTCCTGTCTTGCTGATTGTAGAATCCAAAATTAAATAAGGGGCTTTTCTTACTTTATCCATCGTATCTTAGGATGAAGGACAGGAGTTGACAAATTCAAAGCTCCCTATTGATTCTTCGCCACTATCCCTCTCAATATTTCAGCACCTTTTACTTTAAAGTTTAGACCAACCACTTTTATGACAGTGTGTGAAACCATATTGATATTATTTAGCCATATCTTTCCATCATATTCAATTATCACTACTCCTGGATGAGAAATTCCCATTCTGCTCTTCCAATATCTCAGAGATTAAGCAAGTTGTTCATAATGTCCTCAATTCTTTGAGGCTCTGGTGCACCTGAATTGCAAGAGCTATGATCTCTATGGTACCGGAAATTCTTATTGTTGTACTTCATCTTAGATCTCACCATCATATAAAAGCCCTCTAGCTCAAAGCATTTTAACTCTGAAGCCATAACTATAATCCTCTAGTTTATCATACCCCTTCTCTGTCACCCACTCTTCCTTGTTTACCCTTATGTTTCATAGATTCTCAGCACCTGTCCCATCTTCCTTGTCTCTCTGAAGGTTTTACTTCTCTGGGGCCATTATTTGTTCTGGGTATAATTGCACCACTTTATTCCATTCTCATCAGTGAGGGATGAAAAAGTAAAACCTCCCAAAATATTAAATAACAAATGTACTTCCGTTGATAACTTAGCCTTTTGTTGGCTCCAAGAATGCCTTTTCTTAAACACAAAGTGATGACTAGCCTTCCCCCAAATAGTTATTTCATAATTATCACACTTTCCCTACCTCACAAATCCATCTGTTTTTTAAATTATCTCCAAATATTATTGGATGTTGCTTTCCAAAGTATAATGTGTCCATTTAGTAAAGGTTTCTCAAACTATATAGCTTTTTAAATTGTATGATTTTTATTTCAGAATATTAGGGAGTACGAATGTTCTTGCTACCTGGATGGGTTATAGAATGCTGAAGTCAGGGCTTTAGTGTGCCAGTCACCAGCATAGTGAACATTGTACCCCATGAGTGAGTTTTATCTCTTCCCCTCCCACCCTGCCTCCTTAGTGTTCAGCTCCTTCACTTCATAACCATGTGGACCTGACATTAGCTCCCACTTATTAGTGACAATGTGTGATTTTTTTTCCATTGCTGAGATACTTCACTTATGATATTGTCCCCCAGTTCCATCCAAAGTGCAGTAAATGTTATTATTTCATTTCTTTATATAGCTGAGTAGTACTCCATGGTTGTTTTTTTTTTTGTTGTTGTTGTTGTTGTTTGTTTGTTTGTTCTTTTTAGAAACACAGTCTCACTTTGTCACCCTTGATAGAGTGCTCTGGTGTCACAGCTCACCGCAACCTCCAGCTCCTGGGCTTAGACGATTCTCTTGCCACAGCCTCCTGAGTAGCTGGGACTACAGCTTCCTGCCATATGCCTGCTATTTTTTTGTTGCAGTTTGGCCCGGGCGGGTTCAAGTCCACCACCCTTAGTACATGAGGCCGGCGCCCTACTCACTGAGCCACAGGTACTGTCCAGTACTCCATGTTTACATATACGTAGACATAAAACAGGGAGTTATATGTATCTATATGATTATATTTATAGATATCATATATTTCTTATCCACTCAAGAATTGATGAGCAATTAGGTTCATTCCATATCTTTGGAATTCTTGTGATAAAATAAACATTCAAGTACAAGTGTTTTTTTGATACAATCACCTTTTTTTTTTTTTTTAGTAGATACCCAACAATGGGATTACTGCATGGAATGATAAGTCTACTTTGAGATCATTGAGAAATCACCATACTGTTTTTCATAGTGGTTATAGTAATTTACTGCCCCACCAACAGTGTATAACCTTTAGGATCTTACCAATACTGCAACTTTTACCTATTGTCTCTCTCATGAGATCTTTCCTTAGGAAAGGAGTGTTTAAATTGTTTTCCACATACACCATAGCAATAATTCTCTATTACTATTCCCAAAAAAATTGCTACTGTAGAATTATACCTCATGCCTTCCTGATTTATTAGATTATTCATGTTGTTTCCTTCAAATGGAAAGTTCTTCTTCTTTATTTAATTATGCTAATTTTACCTGCCTTAAAATTCCTGATTAATAGCTTTTCTTCCATAAAGTCTTCTGTGATAATCCCAATTTGCAGATACCTTTTTTTACTTATGATATTCTGCATTTTTTAATTCATGCAATATATATCTTTATTGGTATATCTTATGATGTTTGCTAGATTTTCAGTTTCCTAGAGCTTAACTCCATGCTTGGATATTATACTTCATTAGCCAATGCAGTTCTTCCCACTTAGTATACTAAATATTTTTATCAAAAAGTTTATTATGGTGGAATATTGCTTCTGAATTACTTTTTGTATCTAGAAAGGACTTAAATATTTGTATTTATGTAAACAAAATAATAGCTTCAAATGCTATTATTATTATTATTATTATTACATGCAATAATTATGGCTTCAAATTCTAAATGTTCAATAGAGTTACTCCAAGTAAAGAGTGTGAATATATAATCAGAATGCTTAATGCAATGCTTAATGACTCATTCTTTTTGTGAATGATAGAAATCACCTTATGGTATTTTTTTCAATTAAGTGGAAAAGATACAGGACTATAGTTATTCTTTTTAAAAAAATGAAATATAGATTTTATTGTTGCTTAAGTCCACAAGAGGAAGTACCATGGAGACTGGGGGAGTGGGGAAAATGAGAACACAGGACTTCATCATGGTTTCCGCAAGAGGAATCCCCAGGTTTGGGATTGGCTACTTCAAATAGTGTTAGTGGGTTCCAGGGCACAGGATCGTTGGCCCTGGTCTGATTAGGGCAGGGAAATGGTGGCCCTGACTGAGAAAGAGGTGATAAGTGTGTGGCCTTTGGACTGCCATTAAGTTAAATAATTTTATGCCTGGGCATTGGCCTGCCTTCTAGTGTACTTATAATATTTGGGAATAAGGAAATTAATAAAGAGTTGAGCTGGGTTTGAGATTTATAGTTGATATGATTATGCCAGGTTCACCACAGTATTCAAGTTCTCTAGTAATATTATATTTAAGGTGCAAGCTAGTTTGCCAAGGTTTTCTTTCTGTTTGTATTCTTTCTTTTACTTTCAGTTCTATTCTATCCATTAAACTCTAGCTTTTCTTTTATTCAGTGCCTCTAAGAGGATTTGTCTTTTTTATTGTGGTTGTTATTTAACGAGTAGTGAGGATGCCCTAGGAATAGTCAATGGAGAATGTTTGATTTAGCCTTAGTCTTAGGCACAGAGATGGCCCGGTGGAGGGTTCACGGATGCTTTGAGTGCTCTTGACCTTCATCTGATATAGTTCTGAGTCAAACACATTTGCCTGCTTCAACCCCAGAAATAGAGTGTTTGCTTGTTCCCTTTCTTTAGTGCAATTGGTTCACATCAGTGTCCTGAAAATGACAGCGTTGTTACTCTTTCCTCAACGATTTTAGGCTTTCAGTTTGCCTGTGTTTAATAAGTTGTTAATGTAACCTCTTAGAGAACAAGTGAGAAGAATAACAGTGATACTGCCACTCAGAAGGTGATAAAATGACATCTAGTGGTGTAGATCATAGGAATTGTTCTGTCCTAATGCGGTTTATTTGTGATTTAGGCTTTTATGGAGAAAGGAATTCTTAGGCTTCACCTGATATCCCATTTTTGCTTGTACAATTCTAAGAAATGCCATCTCTTTAAATGTAATTTTCCATAATAGGATTTATATTTATTGTAATTCCAGACAAGCTGTGAAATCAGCAATGAACTGTGCACATATACCTGATTTTGATAAATTTCTTCAAAGTCTCATCAGTTCTTATCAAAGCAGCTCTCCGTGTTTAAAGGAAAGACCTGAGAGATTTTTTTTTCAGAATCATTCTATCCTTACCTCATCTTTAATGTGTAATGAAAACAACATATTGTCTTGAGATTTTCTTTGAATTTTAGGACAAAGAAAATACCTCTCAGGGGTGCTGCAGCCAACGGCAATGCGTTCAATCACATAGTAGCACCTTGGGTTTTGCGCTGGAGGTGCTGTGACTGACATGCAGTGGAAGAAGAGGGAAACCACCAGACAATTAGTTATGGCTTTTAAAAAATTCGAAGATTGGCAATGAAGTCACACTATTAACTGATTTTTCTCTTTGCCACCAAAAAAGAAAAGTAAAGAAAGCACCTGCATTCTTATTCCGCATTAACTCAGACTGGGGTCAGGGTTTGAATTTGCCTACATAGCTGAGAATCATACTGTGGTCATACTTCACTAAAAATTAGAATTAAGTTGTACTGGAATGCATTTAGTACGTTCCAATAACTTGGCTCAAGATTCTGGCTCAGGTGAGAGTTTACATAACACTGAGTGAACTTCCCACACTGCTCAATAGTTGTTAAGGGAGGTAGTTATTAATGATAGCCGGTCTCCTGGAAATTGTCCCTGGGAAAGGGATAGAAACATTGCATAAACCTATCTAACATGTTGAGTAGCTCAAAATACAGCCTCTCTGTTATCACCCTTGACAAACTAATAATTTAAAAAATATATTTGTTAGGTTTATCTTTTCTCTGATTTCATCTCTGCATAAGCAATGTTATAACTCCATTTGTAACTTTCTTTTAATGCGTGTTCCTGTGACTAAAAGAGGGTAGGGTTAATGAAAAATTGGGGTGGGGACATAAATAATGATGATTACATTTCCTTTACTTAAATATAACCTATTTTCCTTTTGAATTGCTTTCTACATCGTGAAAAGTGTTCATCCATTTGATAAGCCTCATAACTATTACAATATGGCACTGCCCTATTAATTCACGTAATCATTTATATATATGTAAAACTTAAAAATACTATTTTGAATGAATGCATTGGTCTGATATGTCTATAAATTAAGTTGAAATGTTTATTGGTTCTTATTCACTCAGGGAATAAATTGGTTAACCAAAGTTATGCAGATTTCCCCATTTATTATAATACCTCCCAATATCTTATTATTTTTCTTTTCCATCCAAGGTTACCGTCACCTTTATGGTTCAGTAAGTGGCTGTAGTCTTACTGGGAATTTCAATAATGACATCAAGGGAACATCTAGACTTACTTGAAACCATAGCTGTGTTCATCTCAGAGTAATAGCCAATCCATCATAGAGGCTTGTCCTACCTGACCTAAAATATGTCTTGTTTGGGGAATTCCAGATTGGCCTGGTAGTTTGTCTGAGTCATTGCCATTCTTCGGGAAAACTATGAAGAGTATTAGAGTTATTCCTAAATCAGGATTCATGTGGCATAAATTCATTTTTAACTAATTTTATAAGCTTTTCTATATTATAATTTAGAGGTGAATTCTATGCCAGGAAATAAAAGCATTTATCATGGAGAAAATATTTAAAATTACATCTAAAGGACTTAGTTGAGTCCAAACTGTATTTTATTTCCAGGTTGGTTACCAGTACCAAATTTAATCAGAATACTATTTTATGCAAGTAGATTTATGTGTATGGCTAACTTCAGTACAAAATTTGAAAAATTATCAAGGTGAAATAAATAGACAATTCTGTGAGGTAAAACAGAGTTGA